>NC_081409.1:271479146-271684146 GCF_030272615.1 Cryptomeria japonica | reverse complement strand
ATATATATATGTATGTATATATATATATATGTATGTATATATATGTATGTGTATATATGTATGTATATGTATGTATTTGTATGTATGTATATGTATGTATATGTATGTATGTATGTATGTATGTATACATACATACATACATACATGTGTGCATATGTATGTGTATGTGTGCATGTGTATGTATGTGTATGTATGTTTATGTATGTATATATGTGTATATGTGTATATGTATATATATGTATATATGTATATATATGTATGTGTATGTATTGTATATGTATATGTATAGATACATATGTAGATGTAATTATATGAACATGTGTATATGGTTCTATTTATAGACTATCTCGTATAGAATATTCACTTGGTTGAACTTGGCTAACATAAATATTTGTGTTTCATTTAGTTATCAAATATTTTTGATCGAGAATTTGACCAATTTATTTTCTTGAAAAATCTCCTTCATTTTCTTGTTTAGTATAAATGAGAAATGCCTTCATAAGAGTTTGATTGACATCTTGTTTATTATTTTTATGTATTTGTCACACCTTCATACATAGTGTATATAATATATTAACTAGCATACCTATATTTTATAAATAAAATTTATGTAGATGACACTAAAAGATATCAAATTTAAAAATTATTTACCTTTAGCATAGATTAATTAATTTTATATGGTTAATATTTATTAGATTTTAGTCTTATTTTAGAATATGAAATGATTTGCATGCAAAAAAAAAAAGTTTATTTTAATTATAGATTTAAAAACATAATTTTTTTAATTAGAAATTTCTTTTAAATCTAGATTTAAAAATATAATTTTTAGAGTCTTATCTTAGAATATGAAATGATTTGCATGAAAAAAAAAAAAAAGTTTATTTTAAATATAGATTTAAAAACATAATTTTTTAAATTAGAAATCATTTTAAATATAGATTTCAAAATATAAATGTTTTTTACATTTAATAAATAATAGTAATAATAGGAAGTTTCCTTTTAATTTAGATTTGGTTCTTTTATATATATAAAGTTTCTTTAAATTAAATTTTATTCTTTAACTTATTTTTAAATTATCCGCTATCTAGTCATAATAAATAATAATAATAGAAAGTTGCTTTTTAAATTAGATTTTAGTCTTTAACTTATTTTAAAATTATCCACTATCCAGCCATTAAAATTACCTGGATAAAATAGCTAAGTGGGTGTCATTGTAGTGTTATGCCTCCCATCGTAACTAAGAATCCAAATGCAATTTAAATTGGATTTTCGAATAACAATATCTCTTTGTAAAGACACAAGAATTACAAACCACTGGCGTTTACCATTTGATCACAAACTCTAATCCCTAAAGGGATAGTAAAATCCAACAAACTAAATAATATGAAATAAATAGGAGTCGTGATCAGCCTATATAGTTTTAAGAATCTAAAGGAATTATGATTCCAAATCTAAAATATTCCATCTACAATTTTCTTAAGAAGCATATTTGGTAAAATAATATGTAATAACAATTTGTTCGCAAGAAATATGAAAAATGAGATAGGATCAAACTTTCAAGAAAAGTGAAGAAACTACCACATAAAATATGCCAAATACTAATGCAAATAATTAGAAATCACTTTCTTCAAAAGAGAAACCAAAATCATGGATTTTATCTCATAATATTTTTCCAATCTAAGTCATAAGATTTCTCCAAATCCACAAGGATAGCACAATCCTGTTTCTAATTTCAAATATCAAACCTTATAGTAGAAGGAAAAATAAGTGAACCAAACCATTATGATCATACCAAATACTACCAATCCTAGATTCAATAGGATCATATCATTTTAAAATTACCTAATGATGGAAGACACCATTTACCAACTCGATTAATATTAAGAAAATATATATTCTATGAACTAGAAGGACTAGATGGCACAAATCTAACTTCTTCAAAATCAAAATATTTAAAGGAATTATGTCTTATGGAAATATCATTTAGTAATTAATGTTTCTTAGTCTTAAATATTCCACCAAGCATACCCAATAAAACTAATATCCTTTAAAAGAAAATGATTCATCTTCAAGCACACTTTACAATGCATAAATATTGGACCAATATCGTAGGCAACCAAGAATAAAGAGGTAAAAGTTCAAGGGTTCTCCAAATGAGCTCTAAAATCAACATAGTAGAAGAATGAATAAAGTGTGGGTTCCAAAAATATGCTACCATTCCTTTGAAAATCCTTCGAATAAGGGTCGCAAAATAAAATATGAGATACACATCCCTCACTAACTCAATAGAGAATACATTTAGAAGCGCTTAATATTTCCTATTTCTAGTATTGTCTTATGTAAAATGTTTATCTTGTCAGAGTTATGAAAAAAAAAAATTGATATGGGTGAACAAAATTTATTCCAAATATTTTTCCACCATCAAAAATCCACAAGCCCATCCTTTTCCTTTTCAAATGACTCGTACCTACTATAGTGAAAATAAACCCTTTTATAGACATAGACCCAAGTCAAATCATTAGCCTCCTCTAAAGAGCAACATGGTCAATCAAATAGGATAGAAGCAAGTCTAGCATGAGACTCCCAATCTCCTCCCACAGGGCAACAACTCTTGTCTTCGTAGTAAAAAAAAGAATTCTCGTGAATAATAAGCCTTAAAATAATAAGCTTTAGACCAACCAACAATCGAAATGAACTTACTCAAAAAATGAAGAGATCTCTTTTACATAAATTGGGCTTAAGGTAAGTGCATAGGTGTGAATAGCATCAATATATATAATATGTGTATTAAAATTAAAAAGACATGACTCAATTATTTCTTTAATATGAAATATTAAATTTAATATAATATACATTTAACTTTATAATGTATTGACATTAAGTGGGTCAATTGACAAGTTCCAATCAACACTTCTAAATGACCACTTAAAAACCAAAACAATAACTTCAATCTTTTAAATGCTGCCACGTACAAAATCTAGGTAGACAAATTCTCTATCCACCTCCATGTCAACAGGTTGTTCCATGAACTATATTTCATCAACTCAACATTGCCTCTAACTTAGGGTAATAGATGTATCGTTCAAAGTAGTTGATGACATAAACTATGAGAACCCATGATGGTGGCATCTCCTTAATTGCTTGTAGAATTAAGCCATTATATTTTGTACATCTGGCAGATTTAGGGCCGGTTGCATACAACACAGTAAATAAAACTGTCGAAAATATTAGTTTAGCAAAAAAATCCTATTCTGGACAAAACATGAAAGCTAACTGCTATTCTTCTTAGATCTTTAAACTACAAGCTTCCTACAGGTACCAGAAATTCATTCGATTGGCCCTCACGAACAAAAATTCAGGATCAGTCTCGATGGCATCTAGATGCTTCTCGGCCATGTGCATATACACCACCATATTCCCATCTCCAAGGGGGCTCGCCCGCAACATTACATACCCTGCTGTTCCTCCCCATGGAAAATATGCACTTGAAAACGCAGGCTTTCCACATCCCAAGTCAAATTCATATAATGGGATCCTCACTCCGGATGACACCACCAGGGCAGACCCTTCCTCCCCATAAACTCTCGCTAATATCGCTGCTGGTCTCTTCTCCTCCACCCAATCCACGACGGACCTGAAATACTCACTGTTTGTTGAAGCACATATAACATTGCGTACGATTTCTGCTATCTTGCTTAATGGCTGCTCCAATATGTCCTCTGCGTAACTCTCCTTGAAAGGAATTGCTATCGCGTTTCCGAAGTAGGAGGGAGGGAGGTTAAGGTATGCACGCCCGTCAATTGGAATGCCGATTCTCGTTGCTTCTGAACAACTCAAAGCCTGCGCGCGAGCAAAGACTTTCCAAATGTAGGCAGAGACTGCGTCCATCTTTGTTATGGGTTTGCCAACACGGGGTTTTGCTTCAGTTTTGTTACCCAGAGCCAGCAATTGAAGAAGCGTAAGAGCATCCAAATGATAGGTGCGCCCAATTTGGGGTGGAGGAGGGTGAGTGTGAGTGAGAGCAGAGAAAGGCAATGCCACGTAATGAATATCAATCTCAGGGAGTGCAGCGGCGTGGAGAGGTTGGTGGGGATTGATGAGTGAGCGTTGAAAACAAGGCGTAATGGAAAATGAAAGACCTCGAGCAGCCTCCGTCCATGCATTAAACAAAATACAGCTGCTTATTCCATCTACTATTCGGTGATCAAAACAACAACTCACTACAATTCCATCACACTTCATCCTCGTCACCTGCAAACAAATCATGTCCGATTAGCTTAATATGCTCATGCATATTCTAAAACACTAGTTAGTATGGAATTGGTCGACATAAGTTGTGATTTAGAATATGCTTAATCATGTCCGATTAGCTTAATCAAACTATCCAGCCTCCAATCAAATATTTTGTAGAAATGATTAAAGTTAGCACATCGTTTAGATAGCAAGTGTAATAATCAAAATACAATGTTATACAATAATAGCATCTATGAGCTACATATAAGGACCCTATGTGTTTGTGATAACCACTATTAAATAAATCATAATGTTAGTTATGATTGATATGTATCATATTAAGATTTTAAATATGTTTATTTATATGATCCGAGCATGACTATAATAGAATTCATCTTGTATATCTACTTTATTCCTATCACATCTTTAACCCTTAAAAAAGTCTCAAAAAGAGATATAAATAACTATTTGGACATCCAAAATTTATAGATCCATGAAATTTATAACTAAATAATAACATCTTAAACCCAATTATAATTGTGTGAGTCAATTTAGTACCACATTTGAAAATATCAACTCTAAAAGTTCATTTATTATAAATTTAAAAGGGTGTAATAATTAAATGACTATTTAAAAGAAATGGCTATTTGCTAGGTCATAATGCTAGGTCTTAGGATAGGACATGCACTAAAATGGTCCTAATGACTTCGCTAATATTAGCCATATGTAGACCATTATGTTATTGTAGTTTTATTCTTTGGGAAGGGGTTGAATTGTCTTCCTTTTCTTGTAATTATTTGAGTTCAATAATTTGATCCTAAAACTTGTGATCCTAGACCGTAATTGAAAATACTTGAAATGTTTCTTTTTTCTATTTTGAGATATTTTTCCTAGAAAGTTTACAACTATGATTTAAGAGTCAAAAAATAGTTATATTTTTATAAGTGATTGGATTTAAACAACACACACTAAGTGTAGACCCACTTTTAAAAATATAATCTTTTATTGGTGGTGTATCTCGATCATTACATCTATTTTCAAATATTTTCCTAAAATTAAATGTGAGCTCTTTTTTATCTAATTATTGTTAATATAATGACAAGATACATTGTGAAATGCAATTTGTGTTGTATTACATTCTTAATCTTGAAGAAGGAATGAAGGAGTTACTTCTATTTTTTTCATATTTTTTACCTCATTATAGATGTTCACTCAAGAATTAATAAATTATGACATATTAGTTGCACATGATTATTTATTTTTTCATGTTTTAAGTTGTAAGAAAACTAATTGACATGTATGGCAAATGTGGCACATGTAGAAGATACATTAATTGTTCAACACCGTGCATCATGTAGGTATAATATTTTGAATTGTACTTAAAGTATAGATTTTAGTAAAGGAGGGGAATAAATAAATCACAAATTTTAGGATTTCCTACTGCCTTTGTTATAGTATTAAAGATCATTCTATGATTATGGTGAAGATCATACGATGTATTCTATAATTTGATGAATAGATCATTGTTATATGACAAACAATTATTAATTATCATTTCCAACCTTAGTAAATATCACTTGTTGGAAGGAATAGGAATGGTCATTTAAAATTTTTACCACTCTTATTTTCTCTCCATTTCTTTGTGACCAATGATAAAAGTGATACCTACAACATTATGTAAAATTTTTATTATTACATTGTAACTGTATAAGTAATTTTTATAAATGTTTCTTTATTTTCTTTATGTTATCTATTCAAACGTTTATATTTGTACATCTATTATTAGTAATGAGAAAAAAAAGGAAAAAAAATTATTCTCTTTTTTATCCTAACCGATAAATGATTAATATTACGATTTTGTTAAATATTAAATTGAGCCATGGATAAAGAACAAAATAGTGGTAACAAGATTATGGATTTGATGGAAAGGAACCTCCTCTTTGGTATGAATCTTAAACTAGATATACCAGGATAGTATGATAGGTTTAAGTGAGACTTCCTATTTAAAGTCTTATAGAAATTGGGGTTCTAGGAGCCCTAAAATAGCTTTATAAGAAAATATGTGACCACAATTAAGTAAGTTTGTCCTTGTAAATGACATTCTTAGGGTATTCTTTGAAAACAAGGGGGTTGTTAGATAAGGGTACCCCCTATCTCCATACCTATTTATATTGTTGGTTGAGTTTCTAGGGAGGAACATTCTTAAGCTTATTGTTGTTGGAGCCCTTAATGGTTTCAAGATTTCCTCGACAGGTTCCCTCCTTCACCTCTACAAAAATTGTTGATGATACCATCCTTTTCAACAGTGATTATGTGATGAAGGCTAGGACGTGGAAGAAATTCCTATCTAACTATGTTGAGGTCTCAAGGTGATGTATCAATTATGGTAAAATCAAGGTCCACCTCTTCAACACCAATGCTTATTTAAGGAGGAAAATTCAAGATATTCAAGGTTGTTAATGTGTTAAAATCCCTATAGTTTACTTTGGGCTCCCCCTCATTGTGCAAAATTGTTCTCCCTCCTAGAACTCTATTGCAATGTGTCTCCAAAAGAAACTTCCTAGAAGGAAAGGAAAACTATAAATAGAGGAAAATTACTACTCCTCGATGCCTCTCTCCAATGTATCCCAATATACTTTCTCTCCCTTTTCAAATCCTTATTTGCATTGCTAAAACATTTGAAAAATTTCAGAGAAACTTCATATGGTCTAGCATTGAGGAATGAAAAATATTGGCTTTGGTATGTTGGGATAAAGTTTGCCTCCCTAAAAATTAGGATGGGCTAGGGATGGGGGAAATCCACCACCTAAATAAATCCTTGATGTAAAATATGGTTTGGTACCTAATGCAAAATGAAAAGATTGGTATACTATAATGAGTGTTAAATATCTCAACCATACAATATTTCATTGGGTGTTTTCTTAACCAGGCTTCTCATGTGGCTCATGTATTTAGAGAAACATTCTCAAAACTCAGGACTCATCTAAAGACTCCTATAATACCTCTAATCCCTCTGAAGGATCCCACTCTTCTCACACTACCACTGATAGAGAGAATAGACCTAGATTCCCCAGAGACCTCAAATGTGAAGACCATTACTTTAAACCAGGCTGGGAATTTCTAAATGATATCTTGGCAATTGCCAAAAATGGCGCAATGGATTTTTTCAGGGTTTTGAAATGGGTTTTCCATGAACAAAAATAAATCATTTTAAAGAATAGGGCAATGTCTAGCAAACTGGATGAATTGATAGAAAAAGGGCACCATCAGAATGCTAAAGGGGCAGTGTGGACTAAAGAAGAGAAGTTGTCGATGGCAGGGTGTCTCCAAAGAATAGTGGAACTAATGTAAAAAATGAAAAAGGAAAACAAGAAAAAGACCATGTAGCTTGAAGGGGAAATTGGTAAAATCAAGGAAACAATGAATGCTATTATGAAGCAAAGCCATAAATTTGTGAAGAACTCTATGACCACTATGAATACATTGGTGGGTAAGCTAGACAAGTCCCATCAGGGTTCCCTGATTGTGGACCTCAATGCTGGCAAAGAAAGAGGCCAGAAAGAGGACTCTTGTCCCTCTAAGAGAACCAGAGCCAACCTTAAGAGAAAGGTTGAGTCCTCCACTCAAGAGTTCCAGGACCTGAATAAAGAAGCGCAAGAGACGAACATCCTCAAAACTGAGACTATCGAGACTTTAAAGCCTTTAGGTTAATGTGTTTCTAGGGGTAAGTGCAGGAAGTTGTGTACACTTAATGTGGAAGTTTTGGACTTAGTTAAAAAGTAGAAATTGGGCGGAGTCAATAGGAGACGAATCGGGATCCCATCTATGCTCGGGATCCCGAGCCGAAAAACAAACGGGATCTCATGGGATGCGGGATCCCGACCCTAGATCCCCAAATGGGATCTCATATTAAAATGAAACGGGATCCCATGTTAAAATGAAACGGGATCCCGTGTTGAAATGAAACAAGATCCCATTTCATTTCAACACGGGATCTTGTTTCGAATATATAATTTTTTTTTAAAACGAAGTGGGGTTCATTTTTGCCATATGGGATCTCGATTGAAGGAGTGGAGCCCTCCTAGAAAGTGCTAGCAAACTGCCTGAAAGTCTTCCAAGTATGCCCAACACCCTTTTTTTACATAAATTCATATTTAAATTAATTTTTTAGCTAAAAAAAATAGATTTTTAGTTTAAAAATTATGTTGTTTGTTAAAAAAAATTTACTTTTAGTTTAATAATTATTTTTTTCATTAGAAAAGTATGTTTTTTAGTTTAAAAATTTTCTTTTTAGTTCAAAAATTAATTAAATTTAGTTTGAAATTTATTTTTTTAATTATTGATAATGAATTTTGTTAATGAATTGATTAGATTAGGATTTTTTTAAATGAATAAATTTAATAAAAATGTTGAAAACCTTGAAATCAAACCAAACCCAGAAAAAAATGAAAACCAAAAAATTTAATACAAGATCAAAACAAAAATGAAAATGAAAACCAAAACCAAAAATTTACAACAAAAACGAAACTATTTAAAACATTGTTAAAATTTACCGAAATGAAAATCAAAACGTAGAAAAACCAAAACCAAAACCTTTTTCTAAAATAAAATGAAAATGTTGATAAACCAAAACATATAGGATCACATACATGACCATTTGACCCATATGACCTAATATATGACCATATAGGAGCATAGTGGACTGTAAGGGGTCATATGTAGTCGTAAGGGGTCACATGTTTTCTAACACATGCGCAATCGCTTAGGACCACATATGATCCCATAGGATCACATCATGTCCTAAGGGGTCATATTTGGTCCTAAGGGGTCATCCATGTGTTTTTTAACATGTATGCACGTGACCCCTTAGGACCACATATGACCCTTTTTAACATCTATCATATACAACATGTACCCCTTATGACCATATAGGATCACATCACGTCCTAAGGGATCATATTTTGTCGTAAGTGGTCATGAATGTGTTAAAAAACATGTGTGGCCCCTTATTCCACCATAGATGACCCCTTTTAACATCTTAGTATCCGAAGAGGTCATTAAATATGTGGTCCAAAAGGGTTATGTACACATGTGTTCTAACACATGTGTTCAACCCCTTACGACCACATATGACCCAATAGGATCGTGCATAGTGTCCAAAGGGGTCACGTATGTGGTCCTAAGGGGTCACGCATGCACATTCTAATGTACATATGTGACTCCTTAGGACCACATACATGACCCCTCAGGACACTATGCACGATCCTATGGGGTCATACATGTACATGGTCCTAAGGGGTTGAACGCATGTGTGATGGGCCTTTAGGACCACATTGTGCTCTAAGGGGTCATATATGTGATCCTAAGGGATCGCGCATGTGTTAGAACACATGCGTGACCCCTTAGGACCACATATGAGCCCTATTAATATCCTAGTAGTTTGGGTATAACACATGTGTGAGATACCTTAGGATCACATTTATGACGATCCCTTAGAACACTTGATGTGGTCCTAAAGGCCCGTCACACATGCATGTGTGAACTAACTCATGTGTTCAACCCCTTCTATGACCAAGTATATGTGTATGACCCCATAGGATCACACAGTTGACCCTAAGGGGTTATATGTGGTCCTAAGGGGTGTACAATTGGGACATGTGGCTTAAGGGGATCAAAATAATAAGGACATGGCTTAAGGGGACAAAAAAATTAGAATCTAGATGGAAGTGCAAAATAGTTCACATTTTAAATGAATTATGAAAACCTATATTTTAAAAGATTTGTCAATTTATCATTGAAAGACATGTACTTTTAAAAACAAGTATACGCACCTCTATATATTAAATACTTATTCCATTACATGTACCACAATTGTGTAAGAGCTCTCAATAAGGGGATGGACCTATATATCAAACAATAATATTTAAACCATCTACATAAAATGGAGCAATAAAAAGAAACTATATATAATATATATATCTATCATATACATGTACATACATACATACCTCTTTATTTAAATACATACTCCATTGTACCATCTGGATCCTCTCTTTTTTCCAAAGCATCTATAATTGTCTCGTGATCTTCCATAGAAATTATCCACAACTTTTTATTACTAGGTCTGCTATGATCTCTCACTAGTTGTATTCCATACATACCTCTTTATTTAAATATGTATCCCATTGTACCATCTACATCCTCTCTTTTTTCCAAAGCATCTATAATTGTCTCGTGATCTTCCATAGAAATTATCCACAACTTTTTATTACTAGGTCTGCTGCGATATCTCACTAGTTGTATATTTGTTGCAACAATCAAATGTGCGTAGTGTATTATCTTCTTATGTGTTTCATAACCTTGAAAAGCAGGCAAACCATTCTTCCTTGTCAAATATTTCCTTAGCCAAGTTCCAACAACTACCACTGAACTAGTCAGATAATGAAAACCATCATCATCTTCTCGAGGATTAACTAATTTGTGTTAGTCTCAACACATTGAGCCAACCAATATTGTTTTTCCTCTTTATTGTCCTCAGGTGCAACAACAACATACACATGTCCTACAAACAAAAACTTAATAAATTATTAAAATTTAGAATTAATAAACTACCATTTTTAATTTACATTAAATATAAAAAAAAATTGAAACTAATTTTATTAAATGGTCAACAAAATAATTAAATGATTACCTTTGTGTACAAGTCTGGAACACAATCATAATCATTTGATGCAAACAGTTGATCATTATCTTCAATTGTGTTAATTTGATCTTGTGTTTGAGTAGGAACCAATGATCTTTGATTCCAATCTTCAACCCATTCAGTATTCTCACATACATCAGAATCACTTGAAATACAAAACTGACAAAAACATGAAATTTCCCTTATCCATATAGTCCGTGTGCTTGCATTTGAACTCTTAAATGAATGTCATTTTGTCGATCCACTAGTTGTCTCACAATCAAGTTTCAACATGATTTTTTCCTCTTCAACTAACCAAAAGAATCGCTGAATTGTAGAGTTCACACGTGATCCAGTAGATAAGGTTGTATTGCACTAATCTACAATTGCATGGGCATCTTTAAATTTAACATTATCTTCAAATTTTAATTGCTCTCTAGCAAGAATTCTTTTAACACATGCACCAACTCTATCATGTTCAACTTTACCATGTCTAGCTTCAAAAAAACTCCATATATGTTGGATATTGTATTCCTTGTGAGCCCTTCTTAACCAATAAAACATTCGAGCATTCTTGAATTGTCTAGTACAATTATTTGACCATATAAGATGTTCTATCATCTGGATTCCTCTTTCTCTTATATTTCTATAAAATATGTTGAAACAATATTAAACATTTTTTGATGAGTGCATCCTATTATTACCCACATAGAAATGATACTCCCTTAGGATTTTTCTATCATCCTCTATGCTATCATCCACATGTCTATAAACAATATGAACAAAAATAGCAACTTGAGTGGAATTGTAATATTGAGATTGAATTTCCTCTTGTGGCTTAAGAGTATATTTTTTGCAAAGTCCACCACTGATAGTATACTTCCAACTGAAAATGTATTTCTACATGTGCGAAATTGAGAATCAAGCCATCTAGCATGTTGAGAGTGTGTCACATCTTTTGGTACAATCTTACTTTTAAATTTTTACATGAATGCATGTACACTAACCTTATCTGTGATTAAATCGACACACTTTCATGTTTTCCCATCCTTTAAGGGATACTCAACATTCTTAAATCTTCTAACATCCACTAGTTGTTGTCCAAAATTAGTTTCACTACTCTCATGCATACATTCTACTAGTGATGATAAATTGCCACAACTAGAACATTGTCCAGAGATACATGAATGTAAATAAGATAATTGCCCATCAATTCTTTCACAAAATAAACTTGCTACAAATTCCTTGATTGATTTAGGTTGCATATCAATACCACATTCCTGGATAAGCATGTTACTATGCAAAACACAATGTATGTATTGAAAAACATCATAATAGTAATGAAATTGCACGTGCATTTTACAACAACAAGAGACTCTTTGCTTATTAATTTTCACATACCAAGGCTTGCATTTTTCAAATGATCTTTGACTTATAGTAATATTTCCAAGTAACACAACTTCATCCAAAATAATTCTATAAAATTCAGTTTGAGTTGTGTCTAATAGGTGTTTTGGATGAGGGTCACGAATTTAACACCTCACTCTCAACTTTAGAACATCTCTAGCATTAGATGAAACCCTTTTATTATCATGCCAAAACTTTTCAACCAAAGATTTTACTTCAATATTCAATTTCATATCTAACCTTTGAAGTCTACCACTAAAACTCCAACTTTGGTTGATTGGATCATTTTCAATACTTTCTCTTCTTTTAGCTTCTCTAACCAATGTTTTAGGATGCATCTTTAAAATTCCACTAATGTTGGTTGCCATCCTTTTATTCAATGTTGCTTTATTCACTATGGTAGTTGTTATAGCTCGTTGTGTTGCATTCTTATCTTTAGATCAACTCATTGTACCAATAGATTCAATGGAACTTGCAATAGTAGACATATCATGCTTAACGAATTCATCTTTTTTTTATGGTTTCACATAGATGTCTATTATTCATCACTTTTTTCATTTTCCACATTCTCATCAATTACATCATAAGTTGATAATGAATTGCAAGTTTTTTTTGATAAAAAAATTCCTTGTATTTCCTTGTATATTCTATTGGCATATGTTCTTATCTGTCTCCAAGAAATCTTAGCAGGAAAATTATCCAAAACCCTTTTTTCAATTTTTATAAAAAGGTTTCCCTAATCTTCAACAATTGGAGGATTTGCATTTTCACTTTCAACATTCAAAATAATTTCATCTTTACCAACATTAAGGTTTTCATTTTCATGGACAATTCTATCAATCTCAACATTGATATATCTAGCTTCTACTAAATCATCAATATGAATATCACCTATAATCACATTATCCATGTCTTCTAGAGAAGGATTTAAAGATGTACTTGGATAATTTGAAGATGTACCTGGATTTGAGGATGTAGTACTTGGAATATTCTTCATAATTGTTTCATTTACATCAACATCATCCATAATTACATCACCTACGTCCATCTGATCCCCCAAGGCATCATCTTGAATGTTTTTCTCTTCCATTGTTGTGGATCCAGAAGCATCAGGATTATTCATTTGTTGAATCCTTATTCTTCTATCTCTTCGATGTTTGGCCTCCTTCTCTCTTTCTGCTTGAATTTCCTCAACGGTCAATTCCCTCCTTTGTTTCTTCTTCTGAGCTTGTTTAGACCCCATGACTAAAAAATTATTCAATAAATGCCACCTTCAAAAAAGGGATCTAAAATTGCAACAAAAGAGCATCCAAAGGACAACTAAATCATAAAATATTATGTAAAAACTCGCACATTTGAAGACATGTTTTATTATGTAAAAATATATCTCATTTATATAAATTTGAAAAAAAAAATATTAATGCAAAACAAAATGGGATCCCATTTTCAACACGAGATCCCATTTTAATTCAAAACGGGTTCCCTTGTTGTTTTTGCATTTTTAATTAATTGGCGAAATAGAACGGGATCACGTTTTCAATACGGGATCTCGTTTTACATACGGGATCCCATTTGTAAAAAAATATTTTTGGGGCTCGCTTGTAGGTTCAGAATTTGGCTTGGAAAATGGCTCGGAAAGCCGAACCTGAGGCTTGGAACTGGTTTGACCTGCAACTTGAAGGCTAAATCAAGCTTCATACAAGAAAAAAATATATACTGAAAAAAATTACAAACAAATATCCTCATTAAAGGTGAGTGAGTTATAGATCTTTTCACAAAAGGATAAAGAAAAATACTTTCATTTAGGTCAAATTATGCTTGCCGTACACGGGCATGATATGGTCCTAAAAAGTGACTTTAAACTATAGGTTTTACTAATGCCTATCTAAACTTCATTTTAAGATTTGGGTATTAAAATAAATTACATATTTGGAAAGTAGACTTCAAGAACTACATTTTCTATTACTGAATTTTTTCAAGAATCATTCCTTAATTTCCTCAAGTATTTAGGTCAAATGGGACAAAATCGGGAAAAAAAAAAAAAAATCAGAAAAAACTTTCACTTTTTGGCCAAAAAGTGGACACAACTTCTTGCAAGCACCCCTAGTTTTAGCTATTTGTTGTCTTTTGGTTAGGTCTGTTGTCTTTTTGTCTATTTGACAACCTTTCCATTTATGTGGACTTTATATGCTTATTTTATTGTAGCCTATAACTCGGTGGTTTCGGGTACCTATAAAACCCACTTTTTCCTTAATCAAAAACATTCTCAAAACTTAGATTCTAATATTCTTGAACCTCAAATGGAAGTTGGGAAATGGTCATCTCATCCATATTTAGGAAGACAATTGATTGATTGACCAACCTCTCATCATCCACCCAACTTAAAAGGATCTTCATGACCTAGAGCTAAAGATTTTTTCAGCCATTTTCTCTCAAACTACTTGTTGAATGATAATTGTTGGAAGAATAATCAAATGTGCTACTATGATCAAGGTAACTTATTCCAAAAATATTTTCTACTCCAACAAGATCTTCAAAGGATCATGTTTCATCTCTTCCCTTAAGTTGATCATTTATTTTGTGCCAAGTGTCGTAAGGGAAACTTTTCTGACAAATTTTCCTACAATATGCTAATAATGGGCACAACCATAGTGTTATCTAGATGAGAGTTTGGAACCATCAACTCCATTAAAAAAAAAAAAAATTCTAGTGGATGACTATACATAACAAAATTATAATACAGGACAATCTCATCAAGTGTGGCTTCCAATTACCAAATAGAAGTGCCCTTTGTATAATGGATAAAGAAATGGTCCTCCATATTCTGTCACAACTCTTATAATAATTTATAAAATCAAATTAAGTTTTTTATATAACCACAACCATAAAAGTACTTGTAGGATACTTAGATCCAGAGTAAAATAATTTATATTCTTATTTTTTATGATGTATTTTGTGTCAAATTTTTTTGTGTAGTTATTGCATAAACATTACTTGTATTACTTCCAAGACCCCTACACTTGCTTTTGTTAATAAAATGTACTTTCATACAAATCAGTTAGCTAAGAGATGTGATATATATAGCTTTGGAGTGGTTTGGTTGGAGATGATATGTGGGAGAAAAGAAATTGATCCAGATCTATGTGAAGATAACAAATCCTTTGTAAATGGGTGAACCTTTATATAAATTACATTTAAAATCTACCAAGTTTTATTTCAATTAACTTGTATCATTTCCAATATAGGTAGATTTGATAAAACTAAGTGTGTATGCTTTTTATGTTCTTTTGTTAATTAATGCTACATATCGAGGGGAATGTTATGGTAGTGCATTGACAACAATATTCATAGATGAAAAGTTGTGCATGTTTGACGTCGACGTGAAATCTCTTTGTCGTATATTTAGTCTACCATTTAAATGCACTCAAAATGAAGCATCCAAGAGGCTGATGATAATTTGCATACTAAAGCAGATGAAAGATTCCATAAAAAAAAAATTTATATGAAATATATGAAAACTCCATTTCATTATATTTTAAGAAATTATAGTAATATATTTATGTTACCTTTTCCTTTAACTTTATTGTTATATTTAGTGATATGTATTTTATATTAAATATTTATATTTAAGAAAACAATAAAAAAAATTAACAATAGAAAGTGTAAATTATAATCTAATTGATCAAATTCATGGTAAAAAACTCTTGAACTTTACCTAAAATAATTTTTTAATATCTTTCATGTTGTAGAAATTGGCAACATTTTTTTTACTAAGAAAACAATTTGTATAAACTAAGTAGTAATCAATATAAAGAAAAACATTTCAATTTAATTATTTTGTTAAGTTCTAATTAAGTAAATTGAGATAGATTATGAACCCTTACATAACATCCAACTGGGTGGAATAGAGGGATCTCACGAGTAATGAGACAACCAATAATTGAAAAATCCTGTGTTTTTTTTTTAAAGAGAGGTTTTTGATAGAAACCAAAAACCAATTGATTGAAGAGAGAAACTCACGAGAGGTGAGATTGAGAAGAAGGAGAAGAAGAAGAGAGAGAACTCTTTTGACTTAAGCTAGGAACCAATAGGAGAGAAGGGACCCAACCTTGAACAACAAAAATCTATTTCACTTAGCCCAAAAGAGTAAGGGGAGAACAAGAAGGACCTTTCCTCCTTTGATGAACAACCATGCAAGCAATACCATCATCCAACTCCCCAATAGCAGGAGAAACTAGAGTTGATCCCACAACTAGAGGTTCAACAACAACTAGAGTGGAGCCAATAAGAGAACAAGGCAAATTAGTGACCACTGAAGAAAGAAAATGCAAATACTTGGAATATTTCTATGTTTAGTTTGATTTAAAATTGATAGTGTAAAGTTATATGCATGCCTATGTACAAATAACAAAATATTTATTTACAATTAAATGAACATATATGCATACTTACATTTCTAGATTTATTTATGTATAAATTATTTTTTTGTTGCTTTTGCCTAACAAAAGTTTTTGGTTGTGATTTAGTTATGGACAAACATTTTCTTATAGACTATCATGTATTTATTTGATAACAATACCTCATACATTTATTTTTTTATTGTAAACTATAACCTTGTACATTTGATCTTCATCTTGGTCATTATTGTTACTCTTGTCACCCATTTTCTGAGGAATGGAATTTGCATCACATGTTATTTAAATTTGGATGTAAAAGTGCAAAGAATTTCTCAATTGTATAGAGACATTCATTACTTGAATGTAAAGTTACAATCAAAGTAGGATGAATGGTGGTAATGAAAAATTCTCCACACATGTTCATCTAAGAGGCATCCAAGCATATTGATGTATCATATGTATAGATAACAAGTTGTTGAAGAAGACACCTATGTGTAGAGAAGGGTCTCTAAGTCATAAAGAAGAAACTGAAACCTTGAGAAAAACGTATATATGAATTCAATTTAAGGTAAGCAAATATATGTGAATGGATAAAATATACAGAATAAGTAGAGGTTCAAATTAGGAAAATAATATGACTTAATAATTCTATAATGTGACATATTAGACTTGAGATAATACCCATGTAATTTATAATGTAACATATTAAACTTGTGTAAGATTTATTTAAAATACACTTTGTCATGTGGTCAACCAAGATGTTTATCCAGTAGTCCATTCATATGGATATGTGACTATCTTTTAGATTCGTGAATATCGATAAAAGATTTTGGAATTTTTTACCATTGGTTGTAAAGCATGATAATTGTAACCATCAATGCACAAGTTGCAATCAGTTTTGACCACTTAACAGTCCATATCTATAAAGTGATTCCCATCTTGTCTCACATATGTAAACAAGATTGTACTTTTTAAAAACTTACCATACCCAAAATTAGGGCATGTGCTATTTCTATAAAATTACTCACATCTTAACTCAGATATCGAGACATGATTTTACTGTTGAAAAACTTACAGAGCCAAAATTAAAGTTTGTTTATAAATGACCACTTGGAGCCCGTATTTATTACTTGTGTGAGTAATTATCATTATTTATTGGCATAAATATGGACTCATGTAAACTGATTGATGGCATAAATTATCATTAATTATTCTTAGAAGTAAGCCATTATATTTCTGCTATTTGGGTGTTTTTGGAGCGAGTTACCAAATTTATTACAAAACAGTGGATAAAAACTGTCGAAAACATTAGTTTAGCAGCAAGAATCCCACTGTGGAGGAAACGCGAAAGCGTACTACAATTCTTCTTGGATCTTTATACTATAAACTCCCTTGTACTACCAGAAATTCATTCGACTGACCCTCACGAACAAAAACTCAGGATCAGTTTCAATGGCGTCTAAGTCCTTCTCAGCCATGTGCATATACACCACCATATTCCCATCTCCCAGGGGGCTCGCCTGCAACATCACATACCCTGCTGTTCCTCCCCATGGAAAATATACACTTGAAAACGTAGGCTTACCACATCCGAAGTCAAACTGATACAATGGAATCCTCACTCCCGACGACACCACCACGGCAGATCCTTCCTCCGCATAAACTCTCGCTAACATCGCTGCAGGTCTCTTCTCCTCCACCCAATCCACAAAGGACATGAAATACTCACTGTTTGCAGAACCAGTTATAACGTTGCGTACAATTTTTGCTATCTTGCTTAATGGCTGCTGTAATATGTGCTCTGCATAACTCTCCTTGAAAGGAATTGCTATCACATTTCCGAAGTAGGAAGGAGGGAGGTTCAGGTATGCACGTCCGTCGATCGGGATACCGATTCTGGTTGGTTCTGAAGAGGTTAAAGCTTGGGCGCGAGCAAAAAGTTTCCAAATATAGGAAGAGACTGCTTCCATCTTTGTTATGGGTTTCCCAACACGGGGTTCTCCTTGAGATTGGTTAGCCAGAGCCTGTAATTGTAGAAGCGTGAGAGCATCCAAATGATAAATGCGCCCAATTTGGGGTGGAGGAGGATCAGTGCGATCGAGAGCAGAGAAAGGCAGTGCCATGTAATGCTTATCAATGGCACCAGTGTTGAGAGGGTACCGAGGATTGAGGAGTGAGCGTTCAAAGCAAGGCGTAATAATGGAAGATGATAGACCTTGTGCTGCCTCCGTCCATGCTTTAAAGAAATTATAACTGCTTATTCCATCTACTATTCTGTGATCAAAACAACAACCCACTACAATTCCTCCGCACTTCATCCTCGTCACCTGCACACAAATCATGGTCGCTTAGATTCTTAAAATGCTCACTGATATTCTACAACACTAGTTAATTTTTGTTCTATATCCTATAGAAGGAATTGGCGGACATTTATTGTGAGTAACTATGTATTTACCTGTACAGCTAAAACAGGAACGCAACGAGGGGATTCTCCTTGGAGAGGGTGCCTCGTGGGAGTCAATTTGGCAACAGATAAACTTGGCTGAGAAAAATCCAGATCTTTAATGGCAGCGTCCGATTCAGCTTCAATGAAGGGCACTCCTTGATTATTACAGTCTATCTCAGGCTCACCATTATGGCTGATGATAAACCTTCCAGCCACTGGATAAAACAGTACTAGTGTCTCAGAGAGCGCCTTCTTGATCGGACTTGCCATCTCTTGGTATGTCTTATCTTGCACTCGTTTGTAAACAAAGAAGTGCCCGGGACTAATGGCAGGAACAGTGAGATCTATGTTGGAGCCTTTGAGCGTGCATTCTTTTGTGGGTACAGGCGATTTTACGATGGAGCTTCGTACGATCTCCACGCTAAATCTCATCATCATTTCTTTCTCCATGCTAATTACTAAGGGCCACACCTACTATAATACTAAAATAGTTCAAATGAGAGGTTCAGGAAGAAGCAGAATATATGAAGAGGGACTAATGCTTGGTGTAATGGGTGATACGACACATACATATATATAGTATTCTGCAGGATCAAAGATTGAAAACAAAAAATCATTTCATAGTCATCTCTAAAAAGATGCTACCAGGATTTCTGATTGCATTTTCCGCTTTGAAATGTAAAACAAGCCCAAGGAATTCCAATGGCATTAATGAGTCCAGTCAAAAACTATGTCCGGTTTCGTCGAAGGAGGAGTGTCACGTGGGCAATGTCAGATGTGGCAAGACTTTATCTTCACAGAAAGGATTTGTTTGACTGTTACTTTGGGGTAGTTGGATTGATTATTTGCATTATATGATCATTTCTATCAAAATTCTTTTTGCATGAAGTCCTCTCTCTAAACTACTAACTCTACATTGCACTAAAATTATCGAGAGATGAGAACTATTTTGTTCATAATAACTTTGGGGTTTCATAGAGCACAAATCACATGAAAAAGCATTTGAAAAAAGAAAAAGTATGTTTTTATTTAATTATATTTTTTAAATTAATATTTTGTGAAATTTAGATATTGCTTATCATTATACTATTTAGTTAATTTTTCATTAGTACGATAAGTTGATTAATTACATTGTATAAATCATTCGAATAAGGTAATATTTGATGCAAATATTTTATAATAAATTCATGTTTATTGTTGACAATAATCTTGAAAATATTTATCGTAGTTTTATCTATCATTTTATAGTACTCATGCATTATTATTGTCATAACAATTTAATATCTAAAGTAAGATTTTGTTTTGTATCTACAAATATATTTAAATGTTCTTTTTAAGTCTTATGCTATTACATCCTCTTCATCTTTGTTATTTTCTCATCCTTATTATAAATTTGGCATCTTATTGTAGTTTGCTTGAATCTTGAAATAATAGTCATAATGTCTTGTGTAAAATGTACATATCGTCTAAATACGTATATTACATGCACACTCAATTTTTTATATTTTTATATTATATACGTATAAAGAAGTATATAACAAAACAGGGTGTTTTTGTCTATATAAAATGAGAAGTTGTCAAATGGTAGCTCTCTTTCTCCATGGTAAACTATGAATGGTTCAAATGAGAGGTTGAGGAATATATGAGGATAGATGACTGCGTGGATGTGTATGGTAGTCCAAAGATAGAAGAAGACAAACAAAAACATTACAAAGTCTTCAGCATCCAGTCACTCGAAATTACGTCGAAATTACAACTTGCCCAAACAAAGCCAAGGAATTCAAAGGACATTAACGACTCCACTCAAAGACACTGCTAGCAAATGACTATGCGAGATAATGCGAGATGTCGAATTCTAACAAAGACTTTTTGGCTTTTAATTCGTTTGTTATTGAATTGCATGTGTGAATTGATTTATCTCTATTTGCGGCTGACAAACTCTAGATTATTTAAATTGACACCAAATGTACTTTTAAAAATATAATACGCTTGAAATTTCTATAATTTAACATGTCATTTTCCTTGTAGTAGTAAGTCTCTACTTTGGTGAGACTTTTTGTTATGGTTAATATCCTTCAAATCTGTGTTAGCTTTTATAATATAAATTAAGGAATGTTGAAATATTAGGATAGGCAAGAAATTTGTGTTAGTTTAATAATAGATAAAATAAGGGAAAAAATATTGTTTAATTATATATTTTTTAATGATAGTATTGTTGTTTCAATGTTTTAAAAATATAATACACTTGAAGTCTCTATATGATTTAACATGTCATTTTCCTTGTAGTAGTAAGTCTCTACTTTGGTGAGACTTTTTGTTATGGTTAATATCCTTCAAATTTGTGTTAGATTATATAATATAAATTAAGGAATGTTGAAATATTAGGATAGGCAAGAAATTTGTGTTAGTTTAATAATAGATAAAATAAGGGAAAAAATATTGTTTAATTATATATTTTTTAATGATAGTATTGTTGTTTCAATGTTTTTTATTTCTTATTGGTTTTGATTAAGGATAAACAGGTTTTGAGGGGACCCGAAACCCCATACAACAGGTTTTGAGGGGATGTGAAACCCCATAAGTTTTGAAGGGACTCAAAACCCTCAGATTTTACCAGGATTTGGAACCTACAATACCATGCTACTAAAAGGTGAGATCATCAGAAAACCAGTAGCCAAATCACAAACAAGGCAGAAAAATCACCCCAAAAAATAAGAAAAAGGGTTTTACAGAGGCTCCATTAACCTACACACAACACCATGGGTGTTTCCAGGCACCCATAACCTTCAAAGAAACTAGATTACAATAGCTTGGCATACAAACACAATCTAGACACAAGGGGTTTTGAAAGGCTCCCCTTACCTTCATCATGGGTTTTGAACTGGCACCCAAAACCAGCACAAAAGGGTTTTCCAAGGCTCCCTCAACCTGCAACAAAAAACTCTGGATGCCCAAGGTAAAACCAGTCCTTAACCAAAAACAAAGACAACTACTAGCCGAACTGGACCCTTGAAAACTAGCAACAACCTGCCTGCCTATGGAATTAATTAGGCTCCCGCAATCTAAAATTAAAAAACCATCTGATTGATTTCAAATGCAAATAGGAGGGATTTGAGAGGGTCCCTCAACCCACAAAAAAATATGGGAAGTAAGGACATAGAGGACCCAGACCTTGCCATGAAGAGACACATGAGAGAAATGAAAGACAACTTCAACCAACAGCACGAGCAACAACACCATCTAAAAGGCCTCATCACACCATCTCCCCACCTCAATAGGGAAGAGGTCCACCTCAATAGGACAAGAGAGAAGGCAGAACATCAGCCCCGAGAACCCTCTAGCAACAAGTTGAAACCCAATTGCTCCCAACCACCGAATCTCCACCTCTATAGGAGAAAGGGCCACCTCAGACAGGCAAGGAGAAGAACAACCCAGAAGCCCAAAGATTTCAATCATAGCCCAACACAGAGAACGTCCCTCCACCTCAATAGGGGGACAACCCAAATAAGAAAATAAAAACCCAAGACACCGGATCTCCCAAAAAGAAAACCTTAGCAGCACTAGATCCGGCCTCAAGGGCACAAGGCATCCCAAAGAGAGAAGGAAAACCCAACACGCAAAAAAGAAGAGACTAGAAAAACCACCTGGGTCCCAAACAAGAGGAACCACCACCGCACCCAAGGAGGGAAGATCCATCAAAACAACATCAACCTCAGCAACACTGTGCTCAGAGACCCCAAGCTGACATCATGATCGACAACACCTAATACCCCTAGAGAAGAAACCCCCTCCACCACCATCACATGACAAAGCAAATTCAAGCATGGAAAAAACATCATCCTGCCTGAGGTCAAACCCACACACTGCAGAAAGAGGCCAAACACTCAGATCCAACTCGAAAGAGGCCTCCACACCCACAAATCCACCACGCGGGCCCATGAAAACCCTGTAACCGCCTGCCAAGAACAATGAATCCATGCCAACCACTTCACCACGCCCAGCCTTGACACTTGCCATATCGCAGAATACAGGACAAAATGCAGAATGACGAGAAAATACCAAACCCACACTAGTTTAATTTTTTTGAATTGATTTTCAATAGATAAAGAATTTTTTAAAAAAATTAGTAGTTTTCAATTTGTTCTAAATTTCTTCACAATTTTCCTCTTACACAAATATATAATATTCAATTGTCTTAACTTAATGACTAGTGCTTTACTATCTTTATAGATCCTTCTAGCTGTATAGACAAAATTAGTATCTAAAACAGGTTAAAATAAAGCATTTGACAAGGATTTAATTGTTGAATACATGAACACATTTGTATTTTTATAATCAATTAATGATTTTTCATTTGAAATTGTGTGCCACTATATTTTTTCATATATTTGCACATCGAAAGACAACCATATATATTATTTAAACAAAATAAAAGAAAAATAATTGTGAATAGTCATACAAATAAAATTGACTCATTTGCATTTCCATAGTATATGTTTGAATGATTCAATTTTACATGTGAAAGCATATGATGGGTGCCTAAAAGTGAGAAAATTCCCCCAACCACATGAATTTGTAGAGAAGTAGCTTCTAATATTCAAATTTCATAGAGATGAGTAGGAAAATTTTAATTTGGAGTTTGAGGCCTTTTATTTTTATTTTTAATTAATCCATTGATTAATGTTTAGGATAAGAATTAGTAGTTGGTAAACATATGTGCAATATTTATTAATGTGATTATTTTTTCTAGCCGATTATTGAGTCAAATGTGCAATATTTTCTAATGTGATTTTCATTCTAACAAAGCACCCATAAAATTTATCTCTTGTAATGATCAAATTAGTTCTAACTTTCAATGAATTTCTCAACACAACTTAGAATTCATGTTTTAGAGAGAATATTTGATCTAGAAATAATGTTGATAGAAATGATAAAAAAAATCTATTAAATTGAATAATATTGTAATAAAATATTGAGGTAAATGAATGAAATATTCAAGTTCATATTTTTTTTTGTATTTTATTACTATTTAATATTGAAAAATGAATTTTTATTTAGTTTACTATTTCGTTTATGCACTAAAATAATGAATAATATTATAATGAGGTTGCTAACCTTGAGCATAATACAAGTCTTTGAAAATAGTGTTTGTGCTCTATCAAGAAAAGAAAACTACAATGAGGTATTTGCTAGAGAACATTACATTTGTTAATTAGTTTTTAGTTACTTTAGATTAATAAATAAAATAATGTTAATAATTGGATAGTCAATTGTTAGAAGCTATGAAAGTTTTGTACGTGATATGCAAGACTATAAAAAGTCTACTATGCAGCAATATAATATCATCCCAATTGAATCAATTGAATATCAATTTCAATATGAAAATTTTGTTATGATTTTCCTCTTTTGGGCTCTCATATGGTATCAGAGAGCGACGTACACTCTTGTGCATGTCCGTGTAGAAGATAGAAGATAGTATGACCCTGAATCAAGGTTTTCTTTGAGGAGAATGTCTGTATAATATGGTCTAGTGTGTGAGACATCCAATGATACAATTATCATTGTGTAGTTCGTAATTTTGAAGAATAAGAATCCATTGATCGTAGCAATAATGGTTCGGAGGAGATACATTTCCCTGCATGGTTAAGTTGTAGAGCATGGATAATTGTCTCATGGTTGGCTATTAATGGTGTATGCATCTGATTCATTTGTTAGCCTTGTTTGAATGTCCTCTTATAATACATCTACAGTATTCACATTCCACCATTCGCTTGCACATCACAACTAACATTGTGTGTGTTGAAAATAGTGTGAAAAGGTCCATATTTCCACTACCATAATCAACTTCTATGTGAAATGAGTGAAGAAGATTCTTAAGATAGAGGAAGGTGGTGATCAAAATAAAATTTGAAAGTATTATTATATATTTTCTTAGTTTTTCTATATGTTAGTAAATGGCATTTTTGAAGGCCTTCAGGGCATTTTTAGCCCCTACAACCGGTGTGCATTTTCTTTCAAATCCTCGTCTACATCTCTTGGAGACCTTTCCAACGAGATCAACAAGTCGTAATTTCGAGTCCCGTGCAGAAAGTTATGTCTAATTGAAGTTAGGATAAAATTTTATATAGTTTTTTGAAAATTTCGTAGTTTTTAGATTTTATTATGCAATGAATAAATGTGACTGTTGGACTTCGATTCTCAAGAGGTTCTTGTGACCCTTGGAATCTCATGAACTACTATATTTTGGATTTTCGAATGGAATAGATCACTTTTTGGCTTGCTTCAATTCTGTATTATTTTGTTCATCCACAACACCGCAGGTTCTCACTTAGGTGTTATCATCCGAATCCATAATTCGGATCAGGTGATGAAGAGTTTTTTTGTTTTTTTTTGTTTTTACAAAGGGCAAGAGCCAATAATAATATTTATATTAATAAATATTAGAATTTACGTATACATATAGAGAAAAACAAGGAGGAGAAGAAGAGTCATACCCTCCACCTAATTGAAGCTACCCCTTAAAAAAAGTTCCCTCATAGCTTTTGAAAAATTAACAAGAAATTCTAAATCGAGGAGATACCAAGGCCCATGAGAACTGAAGCCAGTCTTGATGCCACAACAGCCAAGGAAGCAAATTTCTTTGCCCATAACTAGTCAACTCCACATCAATTGGATAGGCCAGTCCACCTCCATACATGGGATGGTGAACACCTCAGGCAAAAATAAAAGCTAATTATTACCCTACGGGAGAATGACATGAGCATTACCCTGCATATTGATACACAAAGCCATGAAGTGGGATAACATAAAGCAGAGCAGCTAAGGGAAAAGAGTTTGAGATCTATGGTGTTAATAAAGGCCATCAACACATGCAACATTAATTCGAATTCCCTATAATCATACAAACAATCCATTCTTAGACACAGACTTCAATTGAAAAATCTAGGTGGCCACCCCTCAAACATACTTTCCACAAAACCAGTCATGTCATAGAGGACGCTAGATCATGTGAAAACTCATAACCTTTAATTTGAAGCAGCTCATGCGCACACTGGCCAAATGTGAATGACACCCACCATGTCTTGGGAAAGAAAACAACTGCCAAAATATGTGAAGGTGATGAAGAGTTGAATAGACATAGATAAGCCAACTTTAGGTGTTCTGTGATATTTTTTTGAATAAACAAGTTTTATAATGTAAAGGTGTTAAAAAATGTTGCAAAAGAAGTCATAAAGGGTAAACTGTGCTAAATCAAACATCTACTATCTTCTGGGAAGATCGTCTGAATTATAATAAAATTCATTTTCAAACCATGCTTTCGAGCTAATGGGTTCTCATGTTGGTGTGAATATTGGCAATTGAAGGAATCGATGTTGCTTCTTAAAATTAGAAAAAGTTAAACTCTAGCATTACAAAAGGAAGGTATCTAAAAAATTTGGCAGTTTCTTTTCTTGTGTATAAATTCTCTTCTCAATTGGATTTTAGAGAATCATAGTTTCCCATCTTCTAGAATTGGGAAACAGATAACCTATTGGTATTTTACAATACTCAACCCTAAACCTAAATCTATATAAACAAAACTTTCCCACCGCTTGAAAGATTTTTGCACTAGATTATTAGCATATCAAAGGTTGTAGCTTCTTGTTTTGTGTTATTTTGGTGAAGTCTTCCAGTGTACTATGTAAGATGTATATTTGGATGTGGAAGTGGCTGCCTCATGGTCAAACAAGAGAACTTTCTAATGGCCTTAATCAAGAAACTGTGCAAGCTAAGTAGGAAGCTCTTTCAGGTGAAAAACCAAAAAGTAGTTAAATCTCACCTCGCAATGATGACATCGATGAAATATTTGTACTTTAGAGAGTAGAGAAATGAGATATTGAAGGTTGGAGGAAAATGGAGGTAGGAGGACACCTATCATCCTAAGCTAGCTTCTCACTTAGTGGTGATTTATTGAATGGGAAGCACCTTTCACATTTGTGTCCCTAAAAAAAGAGGACACTTGGCATTATGTGTCCTTTGAAGAAGCAAGGGGGGCTAGTTTTCTTGTGGGTGCACTTAGTATATTCACATTTGGTTGGTGATTTGTATAGCAGTTGAGGAGACAACAGAAACACTTGGGAGATGTGGAATTTCAGAGGAAATGAGCCTGATTGTGCATGGAGGATGGGAACAATTTTATGTTCTCTCATGTTGTGCAAATGGTTGCAAGTTCTACAATCAGAAGATCTATTGATGCAGTCAGTTTGGCGAGTGAGGAGGATTGGTGAAAACACTTCATCAAATTCTCTCGAAGGGTTGTGTTGAACCCTTGCAATGTTCCATTATTGTTTTAATTAATGTAAAAGGCAAGGAATGTGGGAGAATATTACATTGGTCAGTTAGTTTTTAGTTAGTTTAGATTATTAAATAAAATAATGTTAGTAATTGGATATTTAGCTGTTAGATTCCCATATGTAGGTTTTGGAAGTTTTGTATTATAAATGAAAGGCTATAAAAAGCCTATTACACGACAGTGTAATATCATCCCAATTGAATCAATTGAATATCAATTTCAATATTAAAACTTGGATCTAGTTTTTCCCTTTTGTGCTCTCAGTATTAACCATCATGTACTAAGAAAAGAAAATAATATCAATAAACTTTTATGTATGCCATATATACTAATAACCAAATTCTTCCTTCTTCCTCCTAACAATAAGATACCAATTTAAAAGGAAAATTCAACATAGGTATTACACATATTAAAATATAGGGTAAACAATGATTAACAAAATATGTTGTAGTATTTTCCATAAGAAGTAATGTTCCTTGGCTAATCCTAGTTTGGTTTAGGTTTGCCTCTGTTTCCACTAATAGTTCTTGCCTTAGATTATATATGCATGAAAATATACTAGTTGATTCTAAATTTAGGTCATTTACTCCTCTAATAAGCATGTTCAAGGTCACATGAAATATATTTTAAAAAAATACTAGAATCTTTGGTCACTTACACAAGATTTGTTCTCAACCATGTGATGGACTTAAATGGTTTTAGTTGATGATTGAGATATTCAATTCCTTAGTATAGAATATTAAAAATTCTCTACAAAAACCGATTTCATAATTCTTGTGGCATTTCATATATTGATTTATTTAATTTCTAGATAAACTATTGCATTAGCGCAACATCCATCTATAACAGGAAATAAAAGGTACATAATAGTTTGACATAACATGTTCTACGCTTCTATTTTGAGAAACTCTTATCAATATAAGTATCACTAAACCTGCTCCATCATATCCTCCATGCTACAAAATCAGAGGTTTTACATGGATGTCATTGTATCTTTCACCGTATTAGTAAAATGGTGAGATGAACTAGGACCTATCTATGTGTAAAAATATGTGGAATTAACTAATCAAAGGCATAAACACACATCAATGAGACATTTTATCAAGGAGACCAATTAATAAGCAAAACCAATCAATACTCTCCAATGGCATCCCATTGTCCTCTATCTTCAAGGACCTTGTAGATTTGGAGATGTGGCTCTCAACAACATAGATCTCAAGATGACAACCTGAAGAATGAGTAGCTATTTGATATAAATGAAATGCATGATTACTATGCCATGATTAAATGAACAAGATGCTACAATTATACTATATGAAATGCTATTATGCTGGTATGCTAAATGAGAATGGTAGAATTGTAAAATTAAAGATCACTAATGTAAGATTAAAAAATCAGCCAAGGGAGAGGGAATGGATGCAAATTGAGACCATTTATAGATTTTCCAAGGCAAGAGGTGAGGTGACAGGATTCAATGGTTGAGATTTAGCCTTAAGAGATGAACGGTGAGAGATGAAGAGGTTAGAGGGAATCAAGGAGATATGACACTTGTCATCTTTAGGAAAAGTGACATAGAGGAATTTCTAAGAGGGCCACACTTGTCCCACAAGTGAACAAGTGGCATAGAGGAAGAGGACGTGAGGCAATGATGCCATGTGTCCTCAAGAGAGGGTAACCAACCTATAGGAGGTTAGGATAAGGAAGTTGGAGAGGATAGGGTTAGTTAAAACTAAAGTTAGATTTGGTGGGTTAGGTTAGAAAGGGGTTAGGTTAGAAAGGGATTAGGTTAGGTGGTTAAGGATTAGGAGTCATGTGACAATTTGAATTAAAAATTCAATTTTAATGGGAAGAAATAATTAAATAAAATAAATTATTAAATTTATTTATTTAATTAGAGAAAATGGAAGAAATGAATTATGATAGGAAGAATTAAAGAAATGAACTATATAAATAAATATTTCAATTTATTACTAATTAATTAAATAAATTTGTATTTAATGAATTCTCTCTATGCCAATTTTTTAGTGTATATATTGTGTCCCTCTTTGAAGCAATGTGTTAGGGATACATTGGTTCAAAGAAAAATTCACTCGATGCCAAGTCGCTCTACATACTGATAAAAGTGTCATTTTTTTCCCTTGATAACACTGATTGTTGAGTGATGATGTGTGTATGCCTCCTCGGGAGATGAATCAAATATTTTTTCAATTTTTAGGATTTTTTGTTGATTTTTGAAATTTTTATGATTTTTCAAAAAAATTTAATTTTTTTAACCAATTCATCTCTCGATAGAAATGATGAATTATGTTGTCAATTCATTAGATTGATCAAGTGGAAAAATACACCCTACTTAATTACCCTCCTTTTTAACCCCTTAAAAGGGTAAAAAGTGAAAAAGATTGCTCATTTGAATTCATTTGTGCATTGTGTTTGAATAAAAAATATCTCAAGCAAGATCGTGATCCCATACCATACTCATTGATTCAAGTGAGTTAGGCGATACCAACAACCTACCACATATGGGACCTCGGTATGTACCTCAAAAAATCTCTTTCTGTTAAATTTTAAAAAAAAATTGCACGTTTTTCATGATTGAAACACAAAATATTTCGATTTAGCGCATTTGAATTTAGTTTTAGCGCATCTAATTACTATTCTAGTGCATGCATGTCTAGGCCATAATTTTAATGCATAGGAGTGTTATGTTTGTGCATAGATAGGGTTTTGTAGTGCATCTATGGATTTGGCACATATGTGTCATGTTTTAGCGCATTGATAGATTGTTTTAATGCATAGGAAAGATTAGTGCATAGAAGCACTATTTTAGCGCATAGATAGTTTTTATAGCGCATTAAGTATTTTACCACATAAAAACACTATTTTAGCGCATCAACACCAGAACGATGTAAAATTTGATTTTTCTCCTTGATTTTTAAATTTTTTGATTGCAACAACTTTTGTCATGTTGATTTTTGATAAAATAAATGATGATTGATTTTATGATGAATGAGAATCAATGATAGACGCTCAACGAGATTGATTGAAATCTCACCTGAGTTGATTATATTGATAGAGAAACCGATTGATCAAATGTTGATTTGCGATATGTTATGAATGTAGGAGAATTTAGGAGTACTACAGTCTCGAGAGTGATACCCAAAGACTTGGAGATTGATTTGCCATATGGTGCAGGACGATTTAGATATCATTGCTAGATGCAGATTGTCTTCTTTGGTTGAGATGCCCCAGTATAGGATTAATAGGGGATTACTGACTACATTGACAAAGAGGTAGCATAGCGACACCAACATTTTGCACTTGGCTACCAGTGAGATGATAGTCACTCCTGAGGATACCTATCAGATCCTGAAGATTCTTGTGGTCAGAGATTTGGTCCCATATGATCACACCGAGGAGGGAGGTATAGAGGCTTTGAGGTAGATTTTCGATGATGATGAGATTAGTGGTTATGAGATCCCATGGCAAGAGATGGTGGATTTTTACGAGCCACTGCCATCTATGTTATTTGGTTTTGTTGGAGGTTTCCTATGTCCCAACCATAGGTTGAAGGGACTCTAAGTCGGTTGGGGATGCATTCTCAAGAGCATGATTACAAAGGGTAATTGATATGTGTGGGGTGTTGGCAACAACAATGAAAGAAAAATGAGAGGGGGAAAGTGAATCAGTTTTCACCGAACTAAACAAATTAAGCACAATCTCAGATCTGATGAATTGCAACAAGAATAAAGATAAAGACAATAACAACAACACATATAACACCAATATTTTTGATGTGGAAAACTCAATTAAGGGAAACCACAATGGGAACCTACCCACAATAAGATGATACTCTACAGTAGTATGTGTAAATATTACAATGGGGAATGCACATGCATTAAAGCACACTTCCTAGAGCTCACTGCTCAAAATATGATGACCCAAAAGGCTCCAACCCTCAAGGAAGGTTCACTACCTTACAATAATATTTGGACTACAATCTGAATTACATGAACTGCAAAGATAACATCTGCTCATGCCTGATGACAGTTCCAATTAAGCTCATTTGTCTGCCATGCAACAATCTTTGCTCAATACACAACAACAAAAGATAAATTGTCTTATGCACACATACACCACTCTCTGATAATGCAAACACCACATCAACACCCAAAGTACATGAATATAACACCTATTTATACAATTCTTCAACCTTGACTACAAGATCAGCCAAACCCTTAGCCCTTACTTACAAAATTACATCACATGATACCTAAATCAACCACCGGACCAATACAATGCCATAGACAGTTCATAGCATGGACCCAAATCAACTCCTCAAACATGCATCACCATCGAAGATCTCACCAAGATCAACTACAACATGTTATACCTCCAAAAATACCACATAACATAAAGAATATCACCAGACCCAAAGGATGTTCTTGAACGTGCACAAGGATCAATGTGGACCACCAAAACAAATAGGAAATGATTAGGAAACACCAAAAAGCACATTAGAACCATCCACAATAGTTGCACCAACATCACTTATTCAAATCTCCATCGATCAACACACTAACACTCAAGAACACTTAACAGCAGAAATTCAAACTAGAAAGATAACTTGCAGAGCACCAAATCATGAACCATCTAAAACAAAGATACACATGAATATCCAAAACACTCTCCCAAATCTACAAACAAAGATATGAACATTTCTGAGCACAACAGATCAAATACCAGACTCTGCCAACTACAGAGCACAGAAGAACAATCTTCATATTGGAATCCACAACTCAATCAAATCACCACATAGCATCATGGAATCAATAAAGAATGAGGTATTTCTAGTTGATTCAACATCCCAAACAGATAAACCAGCCAGATCAACTCACTTTAAACACTCGATCACCAAACATATCTCTGTAATACCAAAACATAGGAATATGTTGACATCAATGACAACAACATATCCTAGCAGCAACAATATCCAACAATCTCCCCCTTTGGCATTGATGGCAACATATGAATCTGAAAAAAAATCAATGCAAAGGAATGAATCAAGATAAAAAATCTCCAACAAACTCCCCCTAAGATCATGCACACAAAGCTCAAAAGAATAAGGCAGCTTTTCACATGCATCTCTCCCCCTTTGACAACAATGCCAAAGACAAAATACAAATCGTGCTTCTCTCCCCCTTTATAGGATAATCACACACTGACTACTCCAGCTGAGTAGCAGAACCAACTCATCGACCCAGATAAAAAGGTAAGGCTCTGAAATCCAGTAGATTGATGCATCTCAATGCATCTAGTTCTCATCGGGATGGGCAGAGACCCCTAACTTGTCTCTCAAGTAAAAAAATGTATCTACAAGAAAAGGCTTAGTGAAAATATCTATATTTTGATCCTTTGTAGATACATATTCCAATCTGACTTCTTTATCATTGACTTTCTCCCTCAAGAAGTGATACTTTACTGATACATGCTTTGTTTTAGAATGCAGTACTGGATTCTTGGAAATATTGATAGTGTTTGAATTATCACAATATATAATAGTAGGCTCATCATAAATAGCTCTAATATCCTTCAGCATCTTCTTCATCCAAACTACTTGAGTACAGTTGCTAGCAGTAGTAATGTATTCAGCTTCAACAGTAGATAAAGATACAACATCTTGTTTCTTACTGAACCATGAAACCAACTTCTTCGCCAAAAATAAAGCTACACTAGTATTTATCTTCCAATCATCAACATCAGTATAGGCACATAACATGAAATCATCATTCTTTGAATGCCACAAGCCATAGTCAACAGTCCCCTTCAAGTATTTGAAAATCCTCTTCAGAACAGTAACATGTCTCTTTAGGATCAACTTGAAATCTAGCACAAAGACAAGCAACATGCATAATATCTAGTCTAGTCTGAGTTAAGTACAAAAATCCACCAATCATAGATCTATACAAAGTTTGATTAACATTCTGAGATTCATCATTTTTAGACAACTTTCATCTAGTCACCATAGGAGTTCCAACAAGTTTGGAATCATCTAACCCAAACTTCTTTAACAATTCCTTCACATACTTAGATTTGGAAATGAAAATGCCTTTACCAATTTGTGTAATCAGCAATCCTAAGAAGAATTCCATCTCACCTATCATAGACATCTCAAATTCCTTTTGCATATCATCAACAAACTTCATACTCAAATAATCATCTCCTCCAAAAATGATATCATCAACAAAGATTTCAACAATCAAAATATTATCTTTATCAGCCTTAAAGTATAAATTACTCTCAGCAGTACCTTTACAAAATCCCAACTTCAACAAATACTTATCCAATCTAGCATACCAGGCTTTGGGGGCTTTCTTAAGTCCATACAATGCTTTCTTCAATTTGCATACCATATCTCCTTCATCTGATAATGAAAATCCATCTGGTTTTTCAATATAGACTTCCTCTTCCAAATCACCATTCAAAAGGCTTGACTTGACATCCATCTGATATACCTTGAAGTTCTTGTAATCAGAATATGCAAGTAGGAATCTAGCAGCTTCAATTCTAGCTACCGGAGAAAAAGTCTCCTCATAGTCAATACCTTCCATCTGAGAACACCCTTTACATGTCAATCTTGCTTTTCTTCTAACAACTTCACGAGCTTCATTAAATTTATTTCGGAATACCCATTTAGTGCCAACTACATTCTTTTCTTTAGGTCTCAGAACAAGATCCCAAAATTAACATGACACATCCTTCTATGCCACAACCAACTTTCATCAATCTAAGAAATCAAACAAATTTTCTCACCAGCATTCAAGTGAAATATATTACCTTTATTCTTTGTCCCTGAAGCAATCTCTATACCAGAGGCATTTAGGATCTTGCATTTACTATTCTTGAATTACAAATCATATCCCTTGTCAACCATCTGTACAACACTCAAAAGATTATGCTTCAAACCTTCAACATGCAAGACATCATCAATATTATGCTTACCATTAAAAGATATAAAACCTCTACCATGAATCACACTAGCTTTATCATCTCCAAATATTACTATACCACCATCATACCTCTCCATACTCATAAAATAACTTTTATCACCTGTCATATGATGTGAAAAACTGCTTTCAATCATCCATTCATCTTTATCTTCAATCTTAGTAGCCAAAGCTTTCTCCTCAACAATGCAGCTTGTAGAATTCATTGGTACCGAATCATCTTCCTTGATAGCAATAAATAAAAACTCATCTTCTAAATTACCATTTTTTGATTTTTCATCTATCACACCTATTGGCATTGAATTTTTCATTGATGTCAACATGTGTGTGTACAAGGGTGATGAAATTGCAATTGAGTTGTTGTGATCAGGTTGATTGATGTCATATATTGGAGTGACTTGTAGAGATCATAGTGATCAGGTTGATGGATCAAGTTGATGAATTTGAAAGTGTTGTTGTAGACTCCCACAATGCTTATAAAGACTATAAATTTAAATCATGTTTATCAGAAAGACTCCACTGTGTTATACCGATCACATTATGGTCTGATAAGTAAGCATCACAAGTCATATCAGGATAACTTGGTCGATGAGGGTTTGTGCAGGTGAAGTGATCTTATCAGGATAACTATACCGATACTGAGTCATGTGGAGGAAAGTGTTATCGATGTAAGTCAGGCTGATGTCGCCTCTTTTGGAGTTTTTGTCATGTTTTGTTGGATCGGGTTAGCAATGCCAAAAACTAGAGTAGAGCCACACATCAAAATAGCTGACAAAGGTGGAGTAGCAATTTTGTTTTATACCGATAGACTAAACTACTTCGATATCAGTATATCAGAATAGCTATGCCGACTAGGAGATCAAGGGTGTGTTTCAGAATAGCTACTTGGTGCAGTCAAGGTAGGGAGATCTAATGAAGGACAACCCAACCTTGCAGTCTAACACATAAACCATGCAAAATATACTGGTAACTGGCAACAAGATGCCAGAAACAACAAAAAGAACAATCGATAACATAACAAAACACATAACCGGTAAACAATAGGGACAATTCTTATTACAGTCTAGAGAATTACACATGCCACATGCTGGATCACAGTCCAGGATACAAATAATGCTTACAACATAATTACAAAATCCGCAAATCATCTACATATCAAATCGGCCTCCAGAAATAATCTGTTGGTTCTACCCTAATCCGGACCTGAGCCTTCCAACCTTAGTCCACTAGATCAGAATCTCACCAGATCTACATCTTTGCTTGATCTATAAACTCTATCATCAATCTTCAAACTTCTGTCTTCTCAAATGATTCACAAACCTCCATTTATACAACCCTCAAATAATTATAACTTAATCAAGTCAGCCCAAAGACCAACGGGTTCATGAAACGTGTAGTGGCAACATGTCGGCTCCAATCACTAAGAAAAACTTCCAAAATGCATAAGAAAATGCGCGATCCTCTAGGAACATCGGACACAACATAAGAAACATAAACCAATGATCTGCAAGTCACGAAGATCAATCATAACCCGATCCAGTTCGCTCAATACACTGCTAGACTAACCGATAAGAACATATCAACCGGGCCAATACTGGAATCGATAACTCATTGAGATTAAATCCAAAAGTCATGAAACTCGAACACAACAATGACCACAAACACAAGGGGAATAAACCCAAAACCACAACACTAAACACTCAAACAAGAAGAAATGCCACGATCTCAAGCAATTCCACTTAAAACTGCTCAACCGGTAAGAACTAGACTGGTGCTCCTGCATCACTACTGAAGGTGGGATGACTAATCACCACTATGCCAATAGACCAAACTATTATGACTTATTTCTTGTTGGAATACCCTATGCCAATGTGGACACCATCAGATCACATACAAGATCAAGACAGCTATTATGAGAGAGGAGAATGAAGAAAATACTCCCTGGCAAGGACATCAGAATAACATATGCCGATATGTTGAAGGATAGTAGAGTTGAGATTTTGGAGTATCTATATTGATGCCTGTTCATGTTCGGTCATCGAAAAAGGTTTTTTTTTATGGGTTAGTGTCCAAGTGCTAAGCCGATAGTGTTGGTTATTTCGATGGAGGTTCTCATCAGAGTGACCTATGTCAATGAAGATAACAGTATGCCTTTGAAATAACTTGTTATGTTGATTTAGCATGTTCTACCTATGCCGACAGTGATGACTATTCCGATGATGGTCGTTTTTGCATGATGGTTTTGTTAGGATAACCGGTGGACAACTGAGAGGGGGCAGTGAATCAGTTGTCAATAAATTATATTAATCAGACCACTATATAACCTTTAACTAGATCACATTAACATTGAATACCAAAATAACAGAAACAGATACCGGTAAGCAATAAAACTTAAGAATGAAACAGAGAATTAACACAATGAAACTATACCACATAGCACCATGATTTGTATGTGGAAAACCAAGTAAAGGGAAAAACCACGGTGGGAAGCCTACCCACAATCAGATGATACTTCTGTAGAAAGTATGTGATACAATAAGGGGCCTACACATGTAGGAAGGCACACTACCTAGAGCGTACTGCTCATTACAAAGGAGTCTCACTGACTACAAAGAGGTTATAACCACCTCAATAGAATTGGACAATAATCCAGAGATAGCATCTACCATGCATGATTACAATCCTAGTTAAGCTCAATACCAAAGACCTTTGACCTCTTACTTACACCCAATTCGATCACCTATGATCGAACAAATCTCCTTCGCATATGATATTTCATTTCACGACCACGACCATTACCATCATGATCTACAATGAGATCTTAAATCAATTTATACAAACCCTTAGGCCTAAACCAATTAGGTCGGCCACCTAAAAGATATTACAATAAGATCATTAGATACATCCATATTACAATGATATGTCATGTCAACGTTAGACTAAAACAAAATTAACCAATCCATAAAACATCTCGGTAACGTGTAGAGAACACGTTAACATGATATCGGTCCATAACCTAGACAGGTACCAGACCTAATCTGGGTCCACCACACCAAAGCGATGTCTCCAATCAGTCGAGGCATGATCAAGGATCACCTTCTGCATCCTGTATTCCATCTAGAAGCCGCACCGACACCACTTATGCATTCTGTCAAATATTCTTAGCAAAAGCTCTGTCGACAAAACCTTAAACCCTTACCGATAACACTAGTTCTTTTACCAGTAACAAAAACCTGTATGTTGGTAACCAATCATAATAGCTAGTGTTGACATCAATGCAACACATAATCAATTCCTCCATATTGCCAACAATCTCCCCCTTTGGCATTGATGACAACACTAGATGTGAAAAAGAAAAAATCTAAGTGCCAAGAAATGCCAAACATTTCTCATAGAAGATATAACAATGAAAAACTGAAAAAATCCCAGCAACTCCCCCTGAGGAGTGAAGTCCAATCTGAAATTGATCTAAATCCCATAAACATTATTTTTTGCATATAACTATTTCTCCCCCTTTGACATCAATGCCAAAGATATGACATAGATATCAAAATTTTGTGAATCTCAAAGCTATCTACTCCCCCTGAGTAGTAGCACCACTACATCAACCCAGAGAAAAGGATAAAGTTGATGATGCATATCGGACTGATGGTTTGCTCTATTAATTAAGTTTCTACTGTAGGGGTAGATAACCCTAACCTGTCTCTCAAATACTCAAATGATTCCTTAGATAGCGATTTAGTGAATATATTTGCAATTTGTTCTTTAGTGTTCATATAAACCAATTTGACTTCCTTTTCTTTCACCTTGTCCTTCAGAAAGTTATATTTTATTGAAATGTGCTTAGTCTTAGAGTGAAATACCAGATTCTTAGACATGTCAATAGCTGCAAAGTTATCACAATAGATAACTACTAGTTCACTATAATTTACCTTGATATCCTTCAACATTTGATTCATCCACAAGACTTGAGTGCAATTAGTTGTTGTTGCAATATATTTATCTTTTACAGTAGATAAAGAAATGCATGACTATTTTTTGTTGATTCATGAAACCAATTTCTTTCCAAGAAAGAAAGCTCCACCAGAAGTGTTCTTCTTGTCATCAGTATCTCCTGCCCAATCTGAATCTGTATATGCACATAAAGTGAAGTTATCATCTCTAGAATACCATAAGCCATATTTTGTTGTTCCTTGAAAATACCGAAATATCCTCTTTATTGCACATTCTTGATTTTCTTTAGGATTACTTTGATATCTTGAAACAATACTTACTGCATTCATAATATCCGGTCTAGTCTGAGTTAGATATAACAAGCCACCAATCATATACTTATACCTTGTCGAGTTTACTGATGTAGATGTGTCTTTGATAGATAATTTCTCACTTGTCACCATAGGAGTACTTACCTATTTGGAATTATCCATACCAAACTTCTTTGATAATTCCCTTAGATACTTAGTTTGATAGATAAAAATGCCTTTGTCAATTTGAGTAATCTGCAAACCTAAGAAAAATCTCATCTCACCAATCATGGACATTTCAAATTCATTCTTCATATTATTAGAGAATTCCATGCACAATTTGTCTTCACCTCCAAAAATGATATCATCAACAAATACTTCAATAACCAAAATATCATCATCAGTGATCTTGTAATATAAATTACTGTCAGCACTGCCTTTAGTAAAACCAAGCTTCAAAAGATATTTATCCAACCTTGCATACCAAGCTCTAGGAGCTTGTTTCAATCCATATAATGCTTTCCTTAACCTGCAAACTATATCTTTATCATCTATTAGTAAAAATACATCAGATTGCTCAATGTATACCTCTTCCTCAAGTTCACCATTTAAAAATGCACATTTAACATCCATTTGATAGACCTTATAGTTTTTATATGCTACATAGGCAAGAAATAGTCTAACAACTTCAATTCTAGCTACAGGTACAAATGTCTCACCATAATCAATTCCTTCCATTTGAGAATATCCTTTACAAACCAGTCTAGCCTTGTTTCTTACAACTTGACCATCCTCATTTAGTTTATTTCTAAAAACCTATTTAGTTCCAATACAATTCTTATTTTTAGGTTGGGGAACTAAAGTCCAAGTGTTATTCTTCTCTATCTCCAATGATTTGATCTTCAGAATGATTTAACCTTACATACCTTGGTGTCTTCTAAACTTCAGGTTCACTATTTTGATCATCAGTCGCATTTGAATTTTTTGATTGTACTGGTGTAACTGTCTCAGTGTCTTGTACTGGTTGAGGCATTGTCGGTTTAGTTATGATCATTTCCACTATCGGTTCCCTGTCATATGATATAGATTAATCTTTGTACTGCTCATCCACTTTCACATTAGCACTCTCCACAATTTTCTATAATCTTTTGTTATAACATCTATTTGCTTTGCTTTGAATTGAATATCCAAGAAATATCCCTTCATCATGTCTAGGATCAAACTTCCCAATTGAATCATCTCTTTTGATATAACATTTACTTCCAAAAATTCTTAAATATTTAACAGTAGGTGTATGTCCAAACCATAATTCATAAGGGGTCTTACCAGTTTCACCTTTGATATGAACTCTGTTGAATGTGAAGACTGTTGTACTCACTGCTTCTATCCATTAGATGTGAGACAATTTGTCTTCCATAATCATAGTTCTTGCTGCATCCAAAATGGTTCTATTCTTCCTTTCCACTACTCCATTCTGCTGAGGAGTCTGGGGTGCAGATAGTTGTCTCCTAATTCCATTTGTCTCACAAAAAATGTTAAATTCATGAGAAGTGAACTTACCGCCTTGATCTGATCTCAGACATTTGATTTTGAATCCAATTTATGTTTCCACATTTGCTTTAAAGATCTTGAATTTCTCAAAATCTTCTGACTTCTCCCTTAGAAAAGTCACCCACATCATTCTAGAATAATCATCAATTATCAGCATGAAGTATCTATCACCTTGAAAGCTTTTGGTCCTTGCTGGACCACATAAGTGAATATGAATAAAATCAAGCACATCATTAGATTTATCATGTATTCTCTTAAAAGAAGTTCTAACTTGTTTTCCCAATTGACATTCCTTACATACTAGATTATGAGGCTTTATAATCTTAGGTATATCTCTAACTGCCTTTGTTGAACTAATCTTAACAATACAATCAAAATTAACATGACACAACCTCTTATGCCATAACCAACTCTCATCAATATGAGAAATCAAACACGTCTTATTACCAATGTTCAAGTGAAAGATATTACCTCTAGTCTGAGTACCGGTTGCAATCTCCAAACCAGTTTTCTTAATGATTTTGCATTTTCTATCTTTGAACTAAAGTTGGAATCCCTTGTCCACCAATTGACCAACACTTAAAAGATTATGCTTTAAACCTTCTACATAATAGACATTATTATTATTATGCTTACCATCTAGAAAAATAATACCTCTACCTTTGATCATAAATGCTTTGTCATCCCCAAATCTGACTTGACCGCCATTGTATTCTTCCAGGGACATAAATTTTCTTTTATTTCTAGTCATACAATGTGAGAATCCACTATTAATTACCCATTCATCCTTGTCTTCAACTTTTTCTGCCAGGGCCTTTTCGTCATTCTTGATAGTTGGTTCCGGTTCATCTTCCTTTAAGGCATAGAACACCCATTCCTTTCCATTGTCAGATCCACTAGTAGAGTCTGCTACCAGTTCATCCTCAGAGTCATCACTTACTACTTCCTCATCCGCTATGTAGCATTGTTTTTTTTTCTTGAATCTATATCTGTTCTGATTAAGCTTAAACAATTTAAGTAACTCTTTCTTCAAATCTTTCATTCCTTTCAGGACATCTAGATGCAAAATGACCAATCTTATTACATGCAAAATATTTAAAAGGTTCTTTTCCTTCATACTTACTTCTTGCTGGTCCTTTAGGTACTCTTCTAGCAAATAAGGCTTCAAGTTGCTCAAATTTTTCATCCTCTTTCCTCATATCTTCCAATTCTTTTGCATATAGGGCTTTCCAATAACTTTTTCTGGTAGATGATGATGCATGAAAACTAGGTTCAGATTTTGTAGCTCCAGAGGGTCCAAATTCTTCAAGCTCAAAAGTAGATAATTTCCCAATCAGAATGTCTTTGTTAACTGAAGTGTTTTCCATTGTTCTCAATTCATTAATTGCAGTCGCCTTCATCTTATAAGTCTGTGGATTTGAAGTATTAGTTGCCATAGGACCTACCTCAAGCGATTAAGCTTCTGCAAAAGAGGACCAAAACTCTAATACCAATTGTTAGGATAATCAGTGGACAACTGAGAGGGGGGGGGGGTGAATTAGTTGTCAATAGCTTATATTAATCAAACCATTTTATAACCTTTAACCAGAGCACATAAACACTGAATACTGGAATAGAAAAAATAGATACCAGTAAGCAATAAAACTTAAGAATGAAACAAAGAATTAACACAATGCAACCATACCATAGAACACCATGATTTGTACGTGGAAAACCCAGTAAAGGGAAAAACCACAGTGGGAAGCCTACCCACAGTCAGATGATACTTCTACAGAAAGTATGTTATACAATAAGGGGCCTGCACATACAGGAAGGCACACTGCCTAGAGCGTACTTCTCATTACAAAGGAGTCTCACTAACTACAGAGAGGTTATAACCACCTCAATATAATTGGACAACAATCCAGAAAAATGAACTGCAAGAGATAGCATCTACCATGCCCAATTATAGTCCCGGTTAAGCTCAATACTAAAGGCCTTTGACCTCTTACTTAAACCCAATTCGATCACCTATGATCGACCTAATATCCTTCACATATGATATTTCATTTCACGACCATGACCATTACCACCACGATCTACAATGAGATCTTACATCAATTTATACAAACCCTAAGGCCTAAACCAATTAGGTCGGCCACCTAAAATATATTACAATAAGATCATTACATACATCCATATTACAGTGAGATGACATGTCAGCTTTAGACCAAAACAACATTAACCAATCCATAAAACATCCCGATAACGTGTAGAGAACATGTTAACATGATACCGGTCCATAACCTAGATAGGTACCAGACCTAATCTAGGTCCACCGTGCCAAGGCGATGTCTCCAATCAGTTGAGGCACGATTAAGGATCACCTTCTGCATCATGAATTCCATTTAGAAGCCGCACCAGCACCACTTATGCATTATATAAAAGATTCTCAGTAAAAACTTTGTTGGTAAAACCTTAAACCCTTACCGGTAACACTACTTCTTCTACTAGTAACCAAAACCTATCTATCGGTAACCAATCATAACAACTAGTGTTGACATCAATGACAAAACATCAATGCAACATATAATCAATTCCTCCATATTGCCAATAGGTTTGCGATCAGGGTAACCTATGCTAATATCGTCAATCAACATGGAGATTGTACTTCGGGATAGCCTATAGTGATAGCATAAATCAAAGGGGAGGATTTAATCAGAGTAAGAAATGTCAATGAGAGGAACCAAAGGCATCAAATGATCATCGATATTAGTTTTGAAGGTGAAATAGAGACAAAATGTTAACCCGATAGTTAATGCTATATCGATGAAGCTTTCAGAAATTGACTTCAAGATTTATATGGCAATAAACATGGGGAAAAGAAATCTAGTTGACAAAGCTGAATGAGATAAGTGTTTACTGTGAACCTGATATATGTGATATGTCTACATAACATGAAGGTTATCCACAACATGAAGTCCGACGAATCTAAGCAGCTCAATTGTCCACATGGATTTTGATCGACTATGACCATCTGACTTGGACGATGATAATGAAGACATGTGGCTTCCAGAGGTCATAGAACAAATCAATTTTGCAGGTGTTGGTGACGGTGGATTTTAGCATGTTAGTTGTCCATCTTTTCTTCAAGATAGGTTGATAGAGGGTAGAGGTGCATTAATGGCGAACCTGTTACACATGATTGAAGGGATCGATATGATAGACTGAGATAGAACAAAATCTCTAAGACAGATTGAGTTTGCTAAATATAGAAAATTAAGTACATAGAATAGTTAGAGAATAGAGAGGTGTCATTTAATGTAGATTGGTTGATCCAAGGAAGAAAATAAAATCTGCTATGGACCACTCATAGAGACATAATGAATTAATTTCAAATAGCAGATTTGGAGGGAAAAGTATGATATGTATAGAAATGATTGATTCCTACAGAAGGCATTACAATCTAATATTGGTAGGTGAAGCAAATATTGCAGATACACAGATGACTGTGCAGAGGAAGGATAGCTATGAGGCAATTGAGCTAGCAGAGGTGATAGAGTGTGGTCTAATATTTTAGTTGAGGTGTATGATGATATGGTGCGTGGAACCACCACAATGATGGTTGGTGTAGTTGATAAATGTAGCCATGAAGAATAGAGAAAGTGACTGATAAATAGAAGAGTGCATGTCTATGTTGCATAGCAGATATAGTTGCTACAAACAATAAACAATGGGAGTGTGTGGTAATAAAGAGTGAAAATACAGTTAAGTGACCAAGAAAAGGAGCAGCAAAAACCAGTGCATGAGCCAAGGAAGAAAGGTATAAAGTGGCATTTGTTGTAGAAGAACTAGAGAGAGAGAGCATAGCAGAATAGTGACCTGAGACCAGGAAAGAAGAGTACACATTGAGTGAGACTAGGTGACATGAAGAGAAGAGGAAGCAACAAAGATTGGAGATTGTCGCGTCGTAAATTGTACGCACTTGCTAAAGTGGTACAATTTCACACCTAGTTTAGCACCCGCCTTGGCGCATTTTGCATTTTGCATTGCATTTCCCCTTTAGCACTTAATTAATCAAATTAATTAGGTCTAGGGTTCTATTTTATCATCTCCCATATCATAAAGTTGGGCCCCTTTCATTAAAGTGTGCCCCTTTCATTTTATTCTTCCAATACATCATTTAATCAAAAACCCTAATTAGGTCATATTTTGAACTTGGGGGCTTGATTTCGGGGGTCAAAACATCTTGAAATCACCTGTAACTTCGAGATTCGCTCTAAGATTATCGTATCCGACGGCCCTAAAAATTTGGTGAAAAGTTGTCGGGACCATGGCGCCTGGCGTGCACACGGTCCTGGACATTTTTCCCGAAATTTTAGGAGCGCAATCCAATCATAAAATAAAGCTTAACCCCAAGAAATTGGTGGGAGATTCAATCTCTAGGTCGGCCAAAAGTTGAAATTAAGACCTAGGGTTTCATATATAAGAGCTCTCTTTCTTCATTTGAAAGGATCCGGATTTTTGGTTTCAGGGACCTTCTATGCAGCGAAAGAGCAGATCTTTGAAGACTCCAACAACATTCAACATCCATCCATCAAGCATCTATCAATTTCATTCATCCATTTAGGGCTTTGAAGGCATTGAAGAACAATAAGGGATCACTGACTGAAGATTGGCTTGTACCCCTCCCTTGGGGTTGGGTATGATTTCATGTTGTTTTCATGTCTTTGCATAAGCTTCATCATATCATTTGTATTCATGCTTTAGATCACTTTGCATCTTGATTTGGAGCACTTACATTATCATTTACAAGCAATTAGGGTTTACTTTCTAGGTTGCTCTAGTTTGCTTACTTGCATTTTAGGATCTTGCACACACTACTTTTACAATACAACTTGGCTATTCGTGGAGGTGGAAACCACCAAAGTGGGGGTTTGACTAAGGCAAAACCCTATATAGCTGCCCAACACACCTTTTCAGATATAAGTGTAGATTTCGGGATTCGGACGACGCTGTAAGTTGCAGATTCGACGGAAGCGGACCGAGACAAAACAACACACCAAATTGCAGAGAAAAAGACCAGGACAGGGGTGTGGGGCACCCTGGTCCAGCCAGGATAGGGGCACTGGGCGCCCTAGTCCCTGGGACAGGGGCGCTGGGCGCCCTGGTCCTTCTGTCAGACAACAAGTTTCAGCATTTTTGACAGCTTTTCAGGTTGCAAAATAGCAGTTTCAGGAGCAGAATCAGGAAAGTGGCGCCCGCGCCCCCATCCTGAACATTTTCACTCAGATTTTGACTCTGAGTATGCATTTGTATTCTTGTCTTGTCCTTGTGTTTACAGCTTTCCATTGTTTAAGTTCAATTCTACAATCTTATTACTAGTTCATACTTGCACTCTAGGGCTAGTAGTTGAACTTGCATCATTTTATCTTTCAATTACAACAAAGGAATAGAAATCCTAATAGGTAGCCCGTGGCTCTCTCTTCCACAAAAGGGAGTAGCCAATTGTGTGATACCTCTAGGCTCTTTCGTATTCCACAAGTGTGTGGTTGAAAGTGAGATTAGGGCATGTTTGCTTAGTGTCACTTTTTCTCCCACACATTTTGGTGAACCCGACGTGAACTCCAATCTTCTCTAATTCTGATTTATGTTTTCAAAGTTGAGTGTTTATGCTATTCAAATTCAAATTTGTATTTACAAGTTTTAATTTCTTGCAAGATTCAAAAATCTAGAGGAAATTTTTGCTAAAACCCTAATTTTTCAATTCAAAGTTGAACTTGTGGATAGCTTAATTGGGATCAATAATTTAAAATCTGATTTAGGAACTCATTTGAATCATAAATTTCATTTTCTAAACCTACATTATAAGTGCTTGCATTGGTTAAAATTAAACATTTCCTTCTATTTTGCATGTGTTATCATTTGAAAGAAGAAAATTGTTGTCATGATGCATTCATTTCATAGATGTGATAATGGGTTAGCTTCCCTTGTTTCAATTTTTACTTCTCCTAAAGAACCTCTCCCTATCTATAACAACATTTTAGTGCCTAAAAGAGTTGCTACCAATCCCTTTGAGACTCTCCCATTCTCTAAGGATGAAGACTTTAAGAGTGATCTTGACAATTCTCCTAAAATGTGCCCTTCCTATTTAGCTATCCTAGAGGAAGAGAATGATATCATAAACACCTTTCTTAATGTTATTTCACCTTCCCTAAATGATTCCTCTCTAAGTGAAAAGGTATTGATGGACATTGACTTATTTTCTCCTAAATTTGGTCCTTCCAATGGGGGCATGTTAGTGCAACAAGAGGTTATGAACACTTCTTTCAAAGATCTCCTTCCTAAGCATGAATCTTTGTAGACATATGTTCATGTTCCTCCTAAAAAACACTCCCTTCATGAGGATCCTTTTGTGCAAGAAGATGACATGATCCCTACATTTCCTAGTGATGGCATTTCCTTTTCCAACAAAATTCCCACTAGAGATGATGAATTAATGATAAATGCTTATCCTTCTCCTAAAGTTTGTCTTACCCATAAGCATCCCTTAGAGAAAGAAGATGAAATAATAAGCAATTTCCTTAATTCTCTCTCCCCTAAAGATCATATTGAACATATTTTGAGGAAAGAGGATGAGTTTAACACATCTATTGATGCTCTCTCTCCTAAGGATGAGGAATTAATAAACAATGTTATCTTCTCTCCCGAAATTGACAATACTTCAAACATTCCTTTCAACAACCTCACTATTTGGGATGAACCATTAGAAGAAGGTGAAGATTATTCTCTACCCCATGAGAGAACCCTAGCCAAAGGGGATGAAATCAAGATTGAAAACTCCCTCGATAGTTTCTCACCTTCCTTGAATCTCAATTATTCTCTCTCTAAAAATAAAGCATCTCCCCCTCCTAAGCTTGGTTCTACTCATAAGGATACCCTAGTTCAAAGCAAGATGGTTAACATCTCTTTCAAATATCTCCCTCTCAAAAGTGAGACTTTAGAGAGTAATGTTGATCTTTCTCCTAGAGAGTTTATTCCCCATGTAGATCCTTTGATGATAGAGGATGATATGACCTTTCCTAGTATTACTTTTCCTACTAGAACATCAATGCCTACCCCTTGTCTCTCTCCTAAAATTAATTTAATCCATTGTAAGATTTTAGTGAAAGAGAAGACTATCAATAATTCTTCCAACACTTTTGTTCATTCCTCTAAACCATCCTTAATCAATTTGATACATGTGAATGAAACACCTAACAAACCTCTCTTCACTATCCAAGGTGCTTGTCCTTCTCAAAATTCTCAACCTTTGAATAAGCCTATCTTAGTGGCTCAAGGTGGTTATGCTAATGATTCTTTTTGCACTCCTAAGAAACCTATTATTACTGTGCAAGGAGGTTATTCTACTAAGAGCCCTTATGAGTATGCTAAGCAACTGACTAGAGAGAGTTATAATGCGGTTGCTCATACCTATAACACAAGAAATAATAGGCAACCTAATCCTCCTCTAGTTATCCCAACTTCACTTCCTCCTTCCCAACCTATTCTTCCTCAAGCTCCTCGTATTTCACAAGTTCTTGGTAAGGAATATGATCTCATAGAACAACTTAAAGCTACCCTTGCTAAGATATCCCTTTGGGATTTGATCCAAACTTCTTCCGCTCATCATGGAATGTTACAAGATGCCTTGAAAGATTTGAATGTTCCTCCACCTAATACATCTAGTAATATAGTGTCTTTGGTTAACTCTGTGATGAATCCTAAAGCTCAAATTGTGTTTACTCAAGATGAGTTGCCTACTAGTGAAATTCAACATCAATATGATCCCTTGATGATTGTGGTTATCATAAATGACACTGCTATAAGACGAACACTGGTAGATAATGGTTCTGGCCTTAATGTGTGTAGCATTAATCTATTGCATAAGATGAATGTGGATACATCCCTTATTGAGCCTGACTCTCGTCCCATTCGAGGCTTTGATAATGTGGCTAAGTCTTCATTAGGTATTATCACCTTACCCATCACAGTGGGACCTGTTACTTTGCCTACTCCTATCCATGTTATGTCGGGAAATCTAACATACAACTTGTTATTAGGGAGACCTTGGATTCACAGTATGCAAGCTGTCCCCTCTACATTGCATAGACAAGTTAAATTCATTTATAATAATAAGACATATACCTTGATAGGTGATACTAATTTTCAAGCTTGTTTGAAAACATCTACTTCCAAAGGGAGTTCTTCTAAGCCTTCCTCTTCTAGTGATGACTCGTTAAACAAGATACCTATGGATGAATCATCACCCTCTAATAATCAAAATTCTTTGGATGAGTCTGAAGTTCCTGAAGAAGATTCTTCTCGACTTGAATCTACACATGAAAAGGCTTTTGATCCTGAGAAGGTTCTTGCAGAAGAGGATTGGGGATCTCTTGATTTCAATCCCACCTTTGTAGGTGAGTATAGGGTTCCTCCTAGAGAGCTTAAAGTTAAAAAGAAGGAAGAAACTAGAGATCAATCAGTCTTACCTGAACCTATGAGCAATAATTTTGTGGCCGCTTCTCAAACTTCTTCTCCTCACACCTCTAATTCTGAAGAATTTGATTCTTTGTCTTATGAAAAACCACCTTTTCTTTCTGAAATGGCTAATCGTTATGGTCGTGGTTTTCATATTTTGGCTAAGAGTGGCTATAGTGGAAATGGTTGTGGCGCAAATGAACAAGGAATTAAAGTTCCTTTAGAACATAACATGCATGAATATTCATTTGGACTTGGATATAATCTTTCTAAGCCCACCAAAGCATCTAAAAGACCATCTCTCAATGTGAATGCTATATTTAGTAGTGATGATGATCTCACTTCAACTAAATCATCTTCTACTTCTATCAACTCTCATTCCCCTCATAAGGAAATCTTGGTGATGAACAAATCTCTTTATGACTCCCCTCAAATTTCTAAATCCACTTATGAATCTTTATCTCCTATTCATCATAAAGTCCTTTCTTCTAGGGATAAGGCTCTAATAAATTACACTCATCTCTCTTCTAAGATTTCTTGTGACTTTCCTTCTTCAAATTTTATCATTTTATACATGTTTTTGATCTCACTTATAGTTGAGCATTTAGCATGTCATATTCAAATACCTCATTTAGTCTATCATGTCTTTAAATAACATTAACGGCTATTATGTTGCTCATCATTATGTGACATTGGTAGCTCATTTACTGGGGGCTCATTGTCATTCATGATGGTACAATTTCAAGTGCAATCATATTTTTGAAGCAACATAATAGCCTAATTTTCTATGTTATCTCTTGTTCCTATGGCGTAATAATGTGGAAATATTGATCATCTTTTCTTTAGAATCCTCTTTTCTTAGATATGGGAGAAGATGTGTATTCTCTTTCTTACCTTACCCACTTCCTGTGAGGAGTATTTTACATACACTAATGTCTTGCTTGCATGAACTCATGTGAGTATGTAGTACATTTTGCTTATGTCTAAATCTCTCCCTAGAGGATTGTGTAAGTCCTTCTCATTGTCCTTATCCTTGGGAGTCAATGATCTTTCCTTATTTTTATCTAAGGATCCACTTTTTCCTATTTCATGGATGGTGTGAACTTTATTACTTGATGTTATTCCTTGTATGCATTTGTTGTTGTTTTCTCAAGGATTCTCTCTCACAAGAGGTGTAAGTCCTTGACTACAACCTCTTTTGCACTTGGTAAAATACATCCAAAATAAATTCACTCTCCCAAATGGGTTAAAAAGAGCATCATCCTTCATTAAGAATCACTTTCACCTCACAAAAGAAGGAAGTATTGCATTCTTATTCTCTTCTTTGTCTTATTCTAGAAGATGTTATATTTGTCTAAGACAATTCCTCTCGGGGATAGGAGTCTTTTGTACAAAGATCTCTTCTCCTCTAAGGATCTCCTTTACACATACTACAAGATATCCCTTTTCAACTATCTTATCCTTGCTTAAAGAGTGCAAAACTCTCCTGCTTGGATCTATGACATTGTTGAATTTTTGAGGTATCTCTTTTGTGATGAAGGTAGGTATCCTTGTTCTACTTTGCTTATGACATAAACATTACACTTTTTGAGCAATGGGTCATTCTCAGAACCAGAGCACAGACTCTTAGAGCGAGATGTCTCCATTTTTCTTTTATGCAAGGTGATTATTCTCGGAACCAGAGCACAGACTCTTAGAGCGAGATGTCATGATTTTGTACTATACATATACAGGTTGTAGAATACTCGGGCATAGACTCCTATGAGGTGCTTCTAACCTCCCTTACACACACATGCACGAGGTTGACTGGAACTAGCAGCATAAGGCTAGACTTTCTCACTCTCCTCCCTTACATGGATCACCTAGACAGACTCTAGGGGCTAGTTTTCCATGTCCTTTTTCCCATGGATCACCTAGACAAGATCTAGGGGCGAGAAGTCCATGTTTTCTCTCTCACTATTCTTCTCATGGATCACCAATGTGTGTATTCATGCTTTTTTCCTTTCTTTTCTTCTCTTTGCATTTTGTTTCCATTTACATCCTTCATCTTGTGTTAGAGAACTCTCAAATCCTCACACTCTTTGTTGTGCTGGAATTGAGATTCAGTCCTCTTTCTTACCAAATGATTCTCCATTAGTTTTTGATCTCATATCAAATCTTCTTGTGAGCATTTGTCATCAATATTCTTTAACAATTCGAAGTGGTAAACATGATACCCTGTTTCAACTCACTAAAATTAGCAAGCCAAAACAGGGGGGGCATATAGCTACCCTCAAATTTTCATCACCTTCCTTAGTAAGCATTAGGTGATTTTGTGATCTAACATGTGTTTTGTAGGGTGTGGTTCCTAACTGTGTACTGCAGATACCACTGGGGGCTTCGTTCGACAAACTTATGGATATATCCTTTTTCAAATAATGTTTACTTTTCTGTACTTTAGCTTGCATATGCACATAGTGTTCATATGACCGCTAAAGTGGGGCCTAAATGTAGCGTCGTAAATTGTACACACTTGCTAAAGTGGTACAATTTCACACCTAGTTTAGCACCCGCCTTGGCGCATTTTGCATTTTCCATTGCATTTCCCCTTTAGCACTTAATTAATCAAATTAATTAGGTCTAGGGTTCTATTTTATCATCTCCCATATCATAAAGTTGGGCCCTTTTCATTAAAGTGTGCCCCTTTCATTTTATTCTTCCAATACATCATTTAATCAAAAACCCTAATTAGGTCCTATTTTAAACTTGGGGGCTTGATTTCGGGGGTCAAAACATCTCGAAATCACCTGTAACTTCGAGATTCGCTCTAAGATCATCATATCCGACGGCCCTGAAAATTTGGTGAAAAGTTGTCGGGACCATGGTGCCCGGCGTGTACACGGTCCCGGACATTTTTCCCGAAATTTTAGGAGCACAATCCAATCATAAAATAAAGCTTAACCCCAAGAAATTGGTGGGAGATTCAATCTCTAGGTCGGCCAAAAGTTGAAATTAAGACCTAGGGTTTCATATATAAGAGCTCTCTTTCTTCATTTGAAAGGATCCGGATTTTTGGTTTCAGGGACCTTCTATGCAGTGAAAGAGCAGATCTTTGAAGACTCCAACAACATTCAACATCCATCCATCAAGCATCTATCAATTTCATTCATCCATTTAGGGCTTTGAAGGCATTGAAGAACAATAAGGGATCACCGACTGAAGATTGGCTTGTACCCCTCCCTTGGGGTTGGGTATGATTTCATGTTGTTTTCATGTCTTTGCATAAGCTTCATCATATCATTTGTATTCATGCTTTAGATCACTTTGCATCTTGATTTGGAGCACTTACATTATCATTTACAAGCAATTAGGGTTTACTTTCTAGGTTGCTCTAGTTTGCTTACTTGCATTTTAGGATCTTGCACACACACAAGGTCTGCACACACTACTTTTACAATACAACTTGGCTATTTGTGGAGTTGGAAACCACCAAAGCGGGGGTTTGACTAAGGCAAAACCCTATATAGCCGCCCAACACACCTTTTCAGATATAAGTGCAGATTTCAGGATTCGGACGACGCCGCAAGTTGCAGATCCGACGGAAGAGGACTGAGACAAAACAACACACCAAATTGTAGAGAAAAAGACCAGGACAGGGGCGTGGGGCGCCCTGGTCCTGCCAGGACAGGGTTGCTGGGCGCCCTGGTCCTTCTGTCAGACAGCACGTTTCAGCATTTTTGACAGCTTTTTAGGTTGCAAAACAGCAGTTTCAGGAGCAGAATCAGGACAGTGGCGCCCGCGCCCCCGTCCCAAACATTTTCACTCAGATTTTGACTCCGGGTACGCATTTGTATTCTTGTCTTGTCCTTGTGTTTACAGCTTTCCATTGTTTAAGTTCAATTCTGCAATCTTATTACTAGTTCATACTTGCACTCTAGGGCTAGTAGTTGAACTTGCATCATTTTATCTTTCAATTACAACAAAGGAATAGAAATCCTAATAGGTAGCCCATGGCTCTCTCTTCCACAAAAGGGAGTAGCCAATTGTGTGATACCTCTAGGCTCTTTCGTATTCCACAAGTGTGTGGTTGAAAGTGAGATTAGGGCATGTTTGCTTAATGTCACTTTTTCTCCCACACAGAGATAAAGAGCAGATATCAAAGTGCAAAGAGCGAAGACAGTAAGAGATTGAGAAAATGCAAAAAGAGCAGCAGAAGGAAAGCAGAGCATACAAAGAGTAGAGAGAAAAGAACAAGAGAAGAGGTAGATAGAGAGCATAGAGCAGACATTGATGCCCAATATCAAAGAGCATAAACGAGTCAATTCAATCTCAAGAGAAGAAATCTTGTAAGTTGTAAAACCTCATTTGCAATAAGGTGTTTAAACTGTATTCATTATATAATCATTTTAATATTTGAGTGGGTACTCAGAGCTAGGGGTTGGCGTTCCTTGGGTTGATGCCCTAATGCTAGGGGTTAGTGCTCCTTTGGGTTGGTGCCCATAAACATCAGGGGTTGGTGCTCCTTTGGCTTGGTGCCCATAAAAGTTGTCACCAGTGTTTACTTGTGAGGCTGGATTGGAGTAGTAAACTCCAAAAACATTTCTCACTGAGGTTTTTCCCTATCGTGGGTTTTCCTCATATACACTTGTGTTATGTGATGTGCTCTTGTGTTTTTATGTGCTCATGTGTTATTATCTCTGCTCATGGTCTCGTGATTGAAGTTATTAATGCTTATATGTTTTAGATGGTAAAAGTTTAAATTGATTACCACTAATTCACCCCCCTCTTAGTGGTCCATCACATTCCAACAATTGGTATCAGAGCCCTAGGTTCCCTGTAGTAAAAGATTTCTCTAGCTTGGGTAGATTCTGGTTCGTGAGCACAATGGTTAATTTTGAGTCAATCCCTACACCTATGTTTGATGGTTCAAAATATTTCATTTCGTCTTATAGAATGGAGGTCTATTTGTCTACCTTAGGTTATGATGTTTGGATGTCAGTGGTAAATGGTTGCTTTAGTTCTACTAGTCCTCCTACTAACCCTAATGCCAAAAAATAATATGAATGCAATGTTGTAGTAATGAAGGTTATTCTTAGTGGGCTTTCTAATGATGTATCTTGAAAGGTGGACAAATGCAAATCAGCAAAGAGTTTGTGGGATAGACTGAAGAAACTTTATGGTGAAGACCCCTCCACTGCTAGATTAGATTGTGAAAGCAAGAAGAATATTGGAACACACAAATGTACAAAAGATAAAATGAGATCAGTTGGCGGCTGCAATAAAAATGAAGATAAAATGAATCACATCTATTCATGGCATGGGGGACACAAGATAGAGAGATAAAATCGTGTTATGATAATGTATCACCTTCTTGCAGGCAAGTTCTTTTTGGTAGTAATGATGATGAAGATGAAGGTGATATTGAACTTGATTCTGGAGGAGAACTGTTATGTACCCAAGAAGAATGGAAATAATTCAAAGGTTATAAGAAGTCAGCCACAAAGGAACATGATCTATTGAGGAAAAGTCTTGAAGAGTCAAATCAGTGTATTGCTGCAATGACAATCGAATTAGAGGAACTCAAAATAGTGAGGACACAATATGAAATGTATAAGAATGCTACTACTGAAGAAAAAGATCAACTGAATAAGTGTCTTCAAGAGTCAAAGCAAACAATTGCAAATCTAAAGGTACAATTGGATGATTCTAAAAGGATAAATGAAGAATCAAAATCAAATTTTGATACTAAGAAGTGTAGGTGTGAAGACTTAGAATTGGAAGTAGAGACAAAGGGAAAGGAGTGTAAGAACTTGAAAGATAAAATAACAAAAATCACCGTAGAGCTTGAGAAGTGCCAAGATGAGCTCAAGACAATAATTAAATATGGGGGCAGCACCGAGGCTTTGGATAAAATGTTGAGTAAACAAAGGCATTCAAAGCATACTGAAGGTTTTGGATATGATGCTGGTAACTTCTCTACCAGCAAGGAATCAAAAAATAAGGAGGTACACTTTATCTCTTCAAATGATAATGGTAGTAGACAAACTTTCATAGTTAGAAATGCTCCAAGGAGGAAGATTGATCTAACCACTAATGTTGAAAGTATGAAAGCACAGGCTATAGCTACAAGAAAGAATTATGTTGATAAAAAAGGAAAAATTAAGTTGAATGAAGAAGGCTTCCTTAGAAATGAGAACACAAGAAATTCTAGAAGACCTCTTGCTGGAAGAAGACTATATTATGCTGCTTCTCACAAGACTAGACAATGTTGGAGGCAAAGAGGATCAGATAAAAGAAATGTTGCAAATAAACAACCCAAGATCAACTACCGAGATAGAAGAAGGAATGGATCAAACATGCCTACAAGATCTCCACATGTTTGGAAAAATAAATTTGTAAGCTATAATTCATCCTTCTTTGGCTACTATTTTCCTTGCAAAGGTTATGGTCATAGAGAAAGTGAATGTAGAAAAGGGTTTAGGATGGATCAAGGTGCATTTTCTAGAAAGAAAAATGTAGTCTGTCAAAGATGTAATGCATATGGACATAGAATTTCAGAATGTAGGTCCATGCATATTCCTTCTCCTAGTTGTGTAAGCAAGGATTCTTTTTCTGCTCTGAGAAATGTGAATTTCATATGTTATCAATGTAATGGACTTGGTCATAGAAGTCATGAATGTAAAAGAAAATCATTCCATAATTATGGCAGACCCTACAATTCCTCCTTCAATAGAAATGTAAGGTATAACAAGTATAGTCAGAATGGAAGAAGCAAAACATATGAGAGACAGAGATATGTATAGAACAAAGTCATAAATGCTCCTAGAATGTCAAGAAATCAATTGGCTCCATCAATTGGTCACACTAGTATGGTTTGGAGAAGAACAACAAATCAATTTAGCAGAAACCCATCTACTTCTCTAGTTGGTAAGAACATAGTGTGCAACTACTGCGACAATCTTGGCCACCCTACAAAGATTTGTAAATCAAGGGAAGTCAAGCAAAGGAAGATGATCAATGCTGCTCCAAATATTGTAAATGAAAGACAAAGGGAAATCAAACAAATCTGGAGGAGAAAGGGAAGTCAAGGAAATGAGAATGGTAAGAATGTGTTCATGAGAAGGCACTGTGCATTCCTTGCATAGGTGACATCTCCTTAAGCTTAAGGAGATGCAAGACCTTAGTAGGAGTTATATATCGATCACATTCTTTGTCCCCATATTTTGAAAAGTACTACTGTAAAGACAATTTATTTGATAGGAACCAATAACAAGGATGTTGATTAAAAGGATGACTGTGTATGTACAGTTTGATTGATGCTAAGACATTCAGAATATTGAATGCCTGCTATAATTTTTTATTGGAAATGATTATGCCTTGGTAGCACATTAAGGTCAACATTGTTGGCATACAATTATATTTTATTGTAAAATTGTCTTTGATTGTGGCTACATACTTTAAATATATAAGGTTGTATATAGCTTCAAGTGCTAAAGATATTTTGATGATAGTCCACATTATGAAGATGTTGAGTCGTTGAAGACAATTGATGCAGCTATGAGCCAATGATAGACACATAGTTAACTGTGAAAAGATAGTGACAAGATCAACTATATGCAAATATTTTTATTTTAAAGTCACAAGGCTACAAGAAGTGAAGTTACAAATCTACATACAGTCATGATGCATACATTGGATCAAAGAAAAAGAAGTTCGTGGTTAAGGGGGAGCTCATAGCTTCATATTATACCTTCCTGAGAAAGTTGGTGCACTCCAAGGGAGATAGAGCATAAAGATTATTGTTCTCAAGGGGAGACTGTTGTTGAACTGTGTCAATAAAATGATATCAAGTGTTACAAGGGCATAGGCATATAGGGAAATGTGCAGTTCATACTCATAGGGTGTTATTGATCACAGGTATAATACAGTTGTCACAGGGGGAGCTAAGAAGACTTGATCATAGGTTATTTTTGTAATGTTGGATCATTTCCAACATATTGTAATAATGGTTCATCTAGCATGCAACCAGCAGTGGTGCACACAAATGAAATGACTCAAAGGGGGAGAGTGATGAGAATAATTTATGCTGGTATCAAAATTCATATGGTAGCCAATCTCTTTGTCATTGTTGTCAAAGGGGGAGAGTGTTGATTGGTGTTGACATCAATACCAAAGGGGGATATTGTTTATATTGAAGCTGTCATTGATGTCAACATGTGTGTGTGAAAGGCTGATGAAGTTGTAGTTGAGTTAGTGTGATCAGGTTGATTGGTGTCATATGTTGAAGTGACTTGCAGAGATCACAGTGATCAGGTTGATGGATCAAGTTGATGAAGATGATAGTGTTGTTGTAGACTCCCATAATGCCTATAAAGTCTATGAAGTTAAATCATGTTTATCGGCAAGACTCCACTATGTTATACTGATCACATTATCGTATGATAAGTAAGCATCACAAGTCATATCGGGATAACTCAGCCGATGAGGTTTTGTGCAGGTGAAGTGAACTTATTAGGATAACTATACTAATACTGAGTTGTGTGGAGGAAAGTGTCATCGGCGTAAGTCAGGCTGATGTCAGGTATTTTAGAGTTTCTACCATGTTTTGTCAGATCGAGATAGCACACATCAGAAAAGATGACAAAGGCAGAGAAGTGATTTTTTGTTATACTGATAGACTAAACTACTCTAATATCAGCATATTGGAATAGCTATGCCGACCAGGAGATCAAGGGTGTGTTTCAGAATAGCTAGTGAAGGCAGGATGACTAATGACCACTATGTAGATAGACCAAACTATTCTGACTTCTTCCTTGTCAAAATACCCTATGTTGATGTAGACACCATCAAATCACATATTAGATCAAGATAGCTATTCCAAAAAAGGAGAACAAAGAGAAGACTCCCTGGTAAGGTCATCAGAATAACATATCTTGATATGTTGAAGGAGAATGGAGTTATGATTTCAAAGTAGCTATGTCGATGCCTGTTCATGTTCTGTCATCAGAATAGGTTTGTTTTGATACATTAGTATCCAAGTGCTAAGCCAATAGTGTTCGCTATTCTGATGGAGGTTCTCATCGAAGTGACCTATGCTGATGAAGTTTTTCATTGTGGAGTTATGAGTTTGGAATACCTATGCTGATATTGAGAAGATAACAGTATGTCTTCAGAATAACTTGTTATGTCAATTTAACATGTTTTGCCTATGTCAATAGTGATGTCTATTCTAATGATGGTCATTTTTGCATGATGATTTACGAGCGGGGTAACCTATGTCTATATGGTCAGTCATCATGGACATAATGCTTTGGGATAGCCTATAATGATAGCATAAATCAAAGGTGAGGATTTCATCGGAGTAAAAAATGTCGATGAGAGGAACCAAAGGCATCAAATGGCCATCGAAATAAGTTTTGAAGGAAAAATAGTGACAAAATGTTAACATGATAGTTAATGTTATACCGATGAAGCTTTGAGAAACTGACTTCATGATTACTATGGTGATAAACATGGGAAAGAGAAATATAGTTGCCAGAGCTGATTGGGATAAGTGTTTATTGTCAACCTGATATGTGTGCTATGTCTGCATAACATGAAGGTTATCCACAACATAAAGTTTGACAAATTTGATAAGCTCAATTGTTCACATGGATTTTGACTGACCGTGACCATCTGACTTAGATGATGATAATGAAGACATGTGGCTTCCAGAGGTCATAGAACAAATCAGTTTTGTAGGTGTCGATGACAGTGGATTTCAACATGTTAGTTGTCTGTCTTTTCTTTAGGATAGGTCGACAGAGGGTAGAGGTGCATTAATGGCGAACCTATTACAAGTGATTCAAGGGATCGAGATAATCGACTAAGACAAAACCAAATCTGTGAGACAGATTGAGTTTGCTAAATATAGAAAACTATGTACAAAGAATAGTTAGAGAACAAAGAGGTGTCCTTTAATGCAGATTGGTCGATCCAAGGAAGAAAATAAAATATTCAATGGACCACTCAGAGTGACAATGAATTAATTTCAAATAACAGATTTGGGGGAAAAGGTTTGATATGTACATAGTTGATTTATTCCTACAAAAGGCATTGAGATCTAATATTGGTAGGTGAAGAAGAAAATCTTATAGATACATAGATCAATGTGTAGAGGAAGGATAGATATGAAGCAATTGAGCTGGCAGAGCTGACAAAGTGTGGCATAACATTTTAACTGAGGTGTATGATGATGGATGCATGGAACCACCACAATGATGGTTGGTGTAGTTGATAAATGTAGTCGTGAATAATAGAGAAAGTGACTACGAAATAAAAGAGCGCACATTTGTGTGGCGTAGTGGATATAGGTTGCTGAAAAGAATAGACAGTGGGAGTGTGTGGTAATAGACAGTGAAAACGTAGTTAATTGACCAAGAAAAGGAGCACTAGAAACCAGTGGGTGAGCCAAGGCAGAAAGGTATAGAGAGGTGTTTGATTTATTCCTGCAGAAGGCATTGAGATCTAATATTGGTAGGTGAAGCAGAAAATCTTATAGATACATAGATCAATGTGCAGAGGAAGGATAGATATGAGGCAATTGAGCTGGCAGAGCTGACAAAGTGTGGTATAACATTTTAACTAAGGTGTATGATGATGCGACGCATGGAACCACCACAATGATGGTTGGTGTAGTTCATAAATGTATCCGTGAAGAATAGAGAAAGTAACTAAGAAATAGAAGAGTGCACATTTGTGTGGCGTAATGGATATAGGTTGCTGAAAAGAATAGACAATGGGAGTGTGTGGTAATAGACAGTGAAAATGCAGTTAATTGACCAAGAAAAGGAGCACCAGAAACCAGTGGGTGAGCCAAGGTAGAAAGGTATAGAGAGGTGTTTGTTGTAGCAGAACCAAAGAGAGAGCATAGCATGATAGTGACCTGAGACCAGGAAAGAAGAGTGCACATTGAGTGAGACTGGTTGAACTGAAGAGAAGAAAAAGAAACAAAGATCAGAGATAAAAAGCAGATATCAAAGTGCAGAGAGCCAAGCTAGCTAGAGGCAGCAAGAGATTGAGTAAAGGCAAAAAGAGCAGCAGAAGGAAAGAAGAGCAGACAAAGAGTAGAGAGCAGAGAACAAGAGAAGAGGTAGATAGAGAGTCAGGAGTAGAGATTGAAGCCCAATATCAAAGAGTAGAAACGAGTTAGTTTAATCTCAAGAGAACAATAGTTGTGAGTTGCAAAAACTAATTTGCAACAAGGAGTTTAAACTATATTCATTATATACTCATTGTAATATCTGAGTGCATGCTCAGGGCTAGGTGTTGGTGCCCTAAATCTAGGGGTTGGTTCTCCTTTGGGTTGGTGTCCATAAACATCAGGGTTTGGTTCTCCTTTGGGTCGGTGCCATAAAAGTTGTAACTAGTGTTTACTTGTGAGGCTGGATTAGAGTAGTAGACTCTAGTAGCATTTTTCACTGAGGTTTTTCCCCACTGTGGGTTTTCCTCATGTACACTTGTGTTATGTGATGTTCTCTTATGTGTGTATGTGCTCATGTGTTATTATCTCTGCTCTTGGTCTTGTGATTGAAGTTATTAATGCTTAGATCATTTAGATGGTAAAAGTTTTAATTGATTTCCACTGATTCACCCCCCTCTCAGTGGTCCATTGTGTTCCAACAACACCTTCATCAATAGCATAATAACATCTCTTATGATATATGAACTTCCAGTTAGGCTTATAGGGCTTATCATTCTTACCATGCTTCTCATATCTATCATACTTATTAGATCTATCATTCCTTTTAAATTTATCATGTTTATCATATCTAGACATTCTCTTAGGTAAGATAGAGGCAAAATGTCCTTTCTTATTAAAAGAGAAACATTTCAAAGGTAACTTTCCATCATACTTACTGGATCCATTAGGCAATATACGAGCAATAAGGGCTTCAAGGTCATCCAATTCTCTTTCTTTCTCTTCCATCTCTCTCTTTTCTCTTTCATATCTGGATACCTAACATGAACTTTCTCCTGGATCATACTACTGCTTCCCGGATATAGAGGCTCTAAATGTAGTTGTAGAGTTTCCATGTGATTCTCTAAATTCACTAAAATCAAATGTAGCAAGCTTACCGACCAACATGTATGTGGTCACAATAGTCACACTCTAGATTTCATCAATAGCAACTACTTTATTCTTGTAAGTAGTAGGAAATGATCTTGAACACTTTTGCAACAATCTCATCTTCTTCAAGAGTTCCACCAGCACATCTGATGTTCATGACACTCTCATTCACCTTAGCCATAAAAGATGTTATGTTTTTATCTTCTCCCATCTTCAATGCCTCATACTTCCCTTTCAAACTTTGCAACTTAGATACTTTAGCATGTGCATCTCCTTCATATAAGGTCTCTAACTTCTTCTAAATATCATGTACAGTCTACAAACCCATCACATTAGTCATCTTTGAATTGGTCAAGACACTCAGCAATGCTTCCTTGGCTCTTAAGTTATGGGTAAAAGTACAAAGTTGTGTCACACTTTTATAAAAGAAATGGTCAATGTTGATTCAACTTTTTAAATTAAATCAATAGAAAGTGAAATATATGTTTTGAATTTTGAAATGATGTAAACTAATTAAATTTATATTCTTATTTATTTTATGTTTGTAATTTTCACAAAAAATTAAAAAATTATTTGAATGAAGTTTTTTTAAAATAAACACTATAATTTAGTTGTTGATAAAATGCTGAAATTTAATTTACACAGGCCACCACACTTTATTTAGTAAATTTTACCCTTTTTTCCAATGTTTTTGTGTATATTGATAACTTGAAACTTTAGTGCATGGATATATTTTTTACTCTTTTTTATAAATATATATTTTTCAATAAATTTAAAAAGTTGTGTGTTGAATTATATCCATGCACCACCTTTTTTCTTAATTATTTATCCAAATTAGAAAAGAATTATATCATCTTGACATAGATTCTTTTCTCTACTGCATCATATTTTTTTCAAATTTTTAATAAACTTTATTATTTTTCCTTGACAATATAATCAACCTTGTATTTTAGTGTCGATGACCTACTTTCAATAAAAATAAAATATAAAATATAAAATATAAAAACTAATTAAAATATTAAAAGATATATATTTTGGAAAATTAACTTATAGATCTATAAAAAGTTATTTTTACATTTCAAAAAAAAAAATTATTTATAAGAGTTAAATGTTCAGAATCCTTAATCTCAGCAACAGTAACCGGTCCAATCTGAGGAACATTGTAGACATTCTTTGTAATCTTTTAGTAATCATCTCTAAGATACTTCAGGTGAACTTCCATCTAGTCCTTCAATACTGTATAATTGCTTCCATCAAATCTGGGATGCTCCTTCTTGAACACATAGGTTTCCATCTCGGATCTCCTCAAGCAGTCACGCTTCTCCTGGAGGATCTAGTTGTGATACCAATTGTTGGCAACAACAATGAAGGAAAAATGAGAGGGCGAGATGAATAGGTTTTTTCGAGATTAAACAAATTAAGCACAATCTCAAATCTGATCAACTATAGCAAGAATAAAGATAAACACAACAACAAAAACACACATAACACCAAGATTTTTAACATGGAAAACCCGGTTAAGGGAAAAACCATAGTGGGAACCTACCCACAATAAGATGATACTCTGCAGTAGTATGTGTAAATATTACAATGGGGAACGCACATGCATTCAGGCACACTGCCTAGAGCTCATTGCTCAAAATATGATGACCCAGAAGGCTCCAACCCTCAGGGAAGGTTCACTACCTTACAATAATATTCAGAGTACAATTCAGATTACTTGAACTACAAATATAACATCTGCTAATGCCTAATGACAGTTCCGGTTAAGCTCATTTTTTTTCCCTGCAACAATCTCCACTCAATACACAACACCAAAATATAAATTTTCTTATGCGCACATACACCACTCTCGGATAATGCAGACACCACATTGAAAACCAAAGTACATGAATATAACACCTATTTATACGATTCATCAACCTTGACTACAAGGTTGGCCAAACCCTCAATCCTTAATTACAAAATTACATCACATGAATCAACCTACAGACCAATATAATGCCATAAATGACATAGCATGGACCCAAATTAAGTCCTCAAACATGCATCACCACCGAATATCTCACCAAGATCAACTACAATACATTATATCTCCAAAAACACCGAATAATACGAAGAATATCACCGGAACCAAAGGATCTTCAAGAATGCACACAAGGATCAATGTGGAACACCAAAAAAAATAGGACACGATTAGGAAACACAAACAAGAATGTTGAACCATCCGCAATAGTTGCACCAACACCACTTATTCAAATCTCCATCGATCAACACACTAACACTCAAGAATAGTTAACAATAGCAATTCGAACTAGAAAGATAACTTGCGGAACACCAAATCACTAACCATCTGAAATGAAGATACACATGAATATTCAAAACACTCTCCCAAATCTACAACCAAATATATGAACATACCAGAGCACAATTGATCAAATACCAGACTCTGCCAACTATAGAGCACAAAAGAATAGTCTTCATACCAGAATCCACAACTCGACCAAATCACCACATAGCATCATAGAATTAATAAAGAATGAGGTATCTCTAGTTGGTTTAGCATCCCAAACATATAAACCAACCAGATCAACTCACTGCAAACATCGGATAACCAAATAACTCTCCTTAATACCAAAACACAGGAATATGTTGACATCAATGGCAACAATATATCCTAGCAGCAACAATATCCAACATGGAGCTCTTGTATTCTCGCACACTTATATCATGGTCTTCATCAAGTGCTGTATCATAGAGCTACAAGAATATCATCTAGGTTCACACTATTAGAGGTTTGGGCATGGGAGCTATAGCTATTACGAGGCCCCTAGCAGATAGAGAGTGGCTAACTGGGCAACCATATGTTTTTGGACATGCAGACCATGTTGTTGTCTAGCACAAGCTAGACAAATTAGAGTATTGGAGATGAGTACTCGATGACCTAGACTTAGTTATATAGAGGCCTTACTTAGATTGTGAGTTGTAGCTAGAGGATGATACTGAGATGCCTTACGTTTTCACATCTAGATACTTGATTGGGTGGATGCCTTATATCATTGAGACATTTCTTAACATGCAGGTGTTCAAGTAGTATGGATGTGTACAAGGGGTTCCACATGAAGCATGTCTATATTCTCACTGACAGTAGGATGTTCTAGAGTGGGGCCTACTATTTTATATGAGGTAGCCTATGCAGAGTACTTTGGTTTAGCTGCGTAGACCTGGGATTATGCAGCTAGTGGGATGATTGTTGAGTATTCACAATATTTTGTTGTGCATGCAGTACCCAGATTGTCTTGTCCTGAGGAGCCAGTGCCCACTCTTGATGATGATGAGGACAAGCTACAGCTAAGGGGATCCCAATGACGATGATGATGATGGTGATGATGATGATGATGATGATGATGATGATGATGATGATGATGATGATGATGATGATGATGATGATGATGATGATGATGATGATGATGATGATGATGATGATGATGATGATGATGATGATGATGATGATGATGATGATGATGATGATGATGATGATGATGGTGGTGATGATGATGATGATGTTGATCATGAGGGTGGAGGTTGCATAGGTTACTTCCACATAAGTCCAGACTCAGCAATAGGTAGTTCCTAGACATACTCAAATTAGAGTGCCTACTCACCAGTGGTAGGCTCACATTAGTGCCCTGCAGTCCTCAGTACAACAACTACAGGCATATAGAAGCTCAGACATGTATAGGGTCAGTTAGCTCAGGGCCAAGGACAAATTGCCTCTCTTACAGTAGAGAAAGACACAATGATTGAGAGATATAGGTAGACAGAGGCTTTCGTTGAGAGACTATAGATAGTGGTTGAGGGGACCAGTGCAGGTGAGACCATCAAGGCAATCCAGCACTTAGTCCGGGAGATAGAGAACTATAAATAGCTATATTATGCTAGTGATCATGTCGATCAATAGGCCCCTAGCTATGCACAAGCTAGTATTAATAGGTTAGGATAGAATTAGTCATGGATCAAGAGCCAAGGGGTCATAGGCCCACTAGGCAAAGACCCTAGAGATCCTGATGTTGGGCTGCTTGGTGGAGCAGCAGTAGTAGGGTTGGCTAGACCACAACATCTAGGGGGAGCACAGTTTAGCTCTATATGCCACATCTACTACACATTTTGTATAATCCTTGATTTATAGACATTTTGATTTGAATATTATATGATTCTTGCCATTTTTTGGATGTATCTCTTATACTAACATGATATCATTGTACACTGGACATCAATTATTTTGATTATATGAGATGCAACAAATACTTGATGAGATGCCTATATGTTTTATGGTGTGATGGATGCATTATTTTCTTAATGGATTCCTTTATGTTTACATTCTTATATGATCTATGTGATGAATATATGCATGTTATTTACATGATATATCTGGTCTATAAGATGAATGCATTTGTGTTTGATGCTTGTATAATCCTATGATGTTATGTTTATGATTCATTGAATCTAGTATGCCATGCTATTTACAATGTTTTATGAAATGCTTACTTGATTATGAGATGCATGATGATGATTATGATGATCTATGCTATTCTTGATGCAATGGTTTATGTTATGATAGAATGTGCAATGATGACAATCTACTATGTGATGCATTTTATGTTATTATGATATAATGGATAATATGAGATATGTTGATGCTTGATGCATGGATGATTTTTCTTACGTGAAATGAAAATGATTATGAAACAAATGCAATGAGAATGAACTATGCAATGGTATGATGATGCAATACTAAATGTAATGTAATATTTTACACCATTTGATGATGTATGAAACTAAATAAATGAAATTATGTATAGTGATGAGATGATGTACTGATGGAACTATATGAAATGAATGCAATTATATACAAAGTGGTGAGTGCAATGCAAAATGTTTAATGCCACTACATGTATGATGAACCTAATGAAATGATGAATGCTAGTGATAATTAAGGCAATGAAACCCCTATCATGAATAACTATGATGATGAAATGCACACTAATTCTGATGTAATGAGATGAACTGAAATGCAACACAAATGAATTATTTATTTTTGTTAATGTCCAATGTACTCAATCCCCTAATAAGAGAGATAACACCATTTTGAAACTTCAAGCCTTGGAAAAAGAGATATATGAGATGCCTATACAAGATGCAATATGAATATAATTTATTCTAAGTATGCAAATGCTAGTTATTGCAATGTTATCATCGGATTGATCATTTTGTCATGCTTTTTATCATCATCGAGCCTTTAAAATGTTATAAGCTTGCACAAACATCAATGGTATAATTGAACCATGAAGACCTAAGTACTGATTACATTGATTTTGATATTGCAAGTTAACACAATCAGCAAGGTATGATAGAACCAAGATGACCCGAGTATTGCTTGCATGGAAATAGACAAGAGTTAATCATTTTCCTATGCAAATTTAAAATTTCCTCTATGATGCTTTGCTTATCATGTCCTGTGGCAGATTTGCACAGTTTACTGATTAACTTACAGACAACAGACAAAGAAAATATCATGTTCCTTCCTTGCTCCATTAGTTTAGGACATCCTTGAGTCACTCAGAGGCATGATTTCAAAAATCAAGATACAACAGCTGAACATTCATGCTAAAGTGCTTAAAACAATGATTCAGAAGATATCATCCATTGATGTTTGTCTGTGTGATGTTGAGTTTGATTTTGATATTTGATCAATGTTCAATGTTGGATTTCATGATCTTTGTTTTATGATAGTTATCTTACTGTTGTTTGTCTATTGTGTTTAATCTCAATGCGGATTGACCCCAACTAGGTTCAGGATTTTCCCCCTCATCTAGAAACAAACCTTTATTATGGATATGTACAATGATCCAAACCATGGTGAGAAATTACATATGATGCATGATTATGCACAAAAGGCTTTATTATGGATATGTACAATGATGATGGATAGATGCAAGTGGAAAGATGCATGAACTAATAGATGGAAGAGTTAGCTAATAAATAGCGCCTATTTCTAGGTTTTCACTATTTGTTTTTATTGTACTTTTTCTCATTTTTTATTTATTTTTTTATATTTTTTCTTTTACTGATTTTTTTTTGTATTTTTTTTTTCTGATTTTTTTGTGTGTTTTATTTTTTCAAACATAAAACATTTTGAGGTGCAAGTTGTTTATTGGCTCATCAATAAGTTCCCCTTCTAGTGTTGATAGTTGATAGGTACCAGAACCATATGTAGATGTGATTACAAAAGGACCCAACTAGTTCGGCTCAAACTTCCCTTTCTTTTCATGATCTTGTTGGTTATTTGGATTCTCTTTTAGTACTAGGTCACTGACCTAAAACACACTAGGCTTGACCCTATGGTTGTAGCTCCTCAACTTTATTTGTTGGTATTATTCTAGGTGGTTAAAAGAATTCTGACAACATTCTTGCAATAATTCCAGCTCCTGTACTCTAGATACTCATTTTTCTTCATCTTGAATGAGACCATTGAGTGATACTCTCAAGGAAGGTATATCTACCTCGATAGGCAAGATTGATTCTAATCCATAAAAAAGAGAATATAGCATGGATCCAGTGGGTGTTTGGATGCTGGTACGATAGGCCCACAAAGAAGGATTCAATTGAACATTCTAGTCTCGACCAACATCATTGACAATCTTCTTCAACATTTTCAAAATAGTTTTCTTTGACGCCTCAACTTGTTCATTTATTTCAGGATAATAAGGTGTAGAGAATCTGTGTTGGATATAAAATATCTCACAAAGCTTCTTTACATCTTGGTTCTTGAAAGGTCTTCCATTATTAGTGATAATGGAAATAGGAATGTCATAGTGATAAATGATGTAATTGAGGATAAATGAAGCAATTTGTTTCCCTGTGACATTTATGAGAGGCACAACTTCAATCCATTTTGTGAAATATTTTGTTGTTATAAGAATGAATTTATGGTCATTAGAAGAAGGTGGATGAATCTTTCCTAATAGGTCAAGACCCCATTAACATAAAGGCGATGAATTTGCTAGATTATGGAGCTCCTAAGCTGGTGCATGTATGAGATTGCCATGAATTTGACATTGCTTGCATTTCTTAGTGAACTAAAAAAGAATATTTCTCCATTGTTAGCCAATAATAGCCCAATCACATGAGATTCTTTGCAAGAGTAAGACCACTTGAATGAGTTCCACAAATACCGTTATGAACTTATTTTAAGGCGTTCTTAGATTATTCACATTCAAGGCAACTAAGGAGAGGACCATCTAGATCTCATCAATAAAGTTGTAGTGTCATAAAATTGTGACCGTAGCAATTTTTGACTACATTAGGGTCCTCACATATGCGAACTCAAATCCTCTAGCCAGATCAGAGAATGGAGATTTCTCGGCTTGCGAAATCAGCTTCTTCCTTGGCCTTTGCATCACCCCGACTGCATTATGCCCCTCGAGAAAGGGGTAGGACAGGGGCATGGCACCATTGTCCCCCCTTGGATAGGGGCATGGCACCCTTTTCCTCTTAGGAAAGGGGCATGGTGCCCCTATCCCTACCCTATTTTGAGGTAGGACCCTTCCTAGAGAATGCATTGTGGCTTGTGCCTCAGGCGGGAAACTCCCCCGATGTCGACCCGTGATGAAATTCAGATCCACCAAACATGTATTTAAGGGGCATTCATCCTCTCATTTTCATAAGTTGAATAAGTTAAAGTTGGATAAGATTGGAGTGTGCACAAGAGATCAAGCATCCAAGAGTATTCAAGCATTCTTTTCGAGCATTGAGCATTCTCAAGGTTCCCTTCAAGGCTAGGTGTTGCATTCAAGTCAAGGATTCAACCATTGAAGAGGAGATTGATTTCAATATACAATTCCACACAAGTATTACTATCAAAATTGCTACTACAACCTCCCTTGAGGTGACTTACAATTCAGTCTTTCATTTACATCTACTTGCAAGTACTTTCTTTCATTACTTGTTTAATTCCAAAATTGGGGTTTGACTTAAAGGAAAACCCCCAATCCCAACCCATTTTTCTCTCTTTTTTGTGTGCAGGTTGCAGGTGTGCAGCTGTACTTTCGGATTCGGGCTTCATTTGCAGAGGCAGAAAAACCCTTTTCGTTTCGCAGATTTTTCGGAGGACTATGTACATTCCCGCCACGGTCCGAACAACTTTTCCTCAAATTCATAGGGCAACTTCATCTCAACATTTTACTATAAGATCCAGGTGCACAGCTTCATCCCATATTCCGATCTCAAGTTATAATCAATTCTTTGTCACTTTTGCACTACATAATTCAATCAATTTCCTTTCTAAATCAAACAAGGAAGAGGGGGTCAACTTAACATTCCCAATTCATTTAGAATTCAATCTATCATCTTTGTGTGGAGGGATTGGATCTAGTGAATTATCCTTCCCCCTTCCTAATGTAATGGTGAAAAGTTCTTGAAGGGTAAGCAATAGTGAAACTCTCATCTGTCTTTGAGGGAAAGAGTAGTTTTCCTCTTGATCTATCATTCACCATTTTCCCACCATTACATTTTGGTGAACCTGACATCTTGCATGCTTTCCTTTGAACAACATTCTATATTTTTCATTTGCAACTTTCAACTTTCTGCAAACTTAGTGGTTAATTCATTAAAAACCCTAGCTTTTAAATTAAAATTGAACTTGTGATTTGTAAAAATTGCTTGTGGTTATCTTAGATCTGAAAATTGTTTTGATTGTCAAATTCAATTTCCTCATTGTCTTGTTCAATTTGCAATTAAAATTTACAAAATTAAGAGGTTACTTGTTAAAACCCTAATTTTCAAAAATCATCTTGAACTTGTGCAAAAATTGGATTTCCATTTAATTTTCAGACTTCTAATTGTTCTTAGATTTGTCTTCAATTCTATAATTCAAATTTCTAGTTTCCCCCCTTTTTCCCAAAATTCAAATTTCAAAATTAAGTGGTTAGGTCATCAAACCCTAATTTTTACAATTAATTGGATTTTGTGTGAATTTTAAATCAATTTTATTTCAATTCAGATTTCTAAACATTTTCCAAGGTGTCCCTATCCATTAGGTTTGACCCTTTTCAAAATTGCAATTCAATTCCTCTTTTTCTTCAAAACCCTAATAGGGTCCTATTTTCACATTTGCGCCTTCATTTCGCCTATCTAGAGATCATAAAATTCACCAATTTTGGGGGGTTAGCTTTAAAATCATCATAATATCCATCTCTGAAAACTTCAAAAAAAGTTGGTCGAACCATGTACATTCCCGCCATGGTCCTCGACTATTTTCCCACAATTTTGAGAGACTATTATGACTATATTTACTAACCTAAATCTAGAAGATTGGCTGATTTTATCAATTTTTTATCCCTCTGCAATTAGAAATACCTTCAAAATTCAACATTTCAACTTTCAAGAATTTTTTTTAAATTAAGTGATTAATTATAGTTTGCCCTGATTTTAAAAATTCTTATTTTAAAATTCCAATTTCCTTTCATTTTTGGAAATTATGTTATCCCCTTCCTCCGACAAAGTTCAAATTGTGTAATCATTATTTTCTTGGATTTTGCATTACCCAATTTTGTAAGCTTTGTTTCACAACTCACAATTCAAATTTTCCTTTAGTGCATGAGTTTTACCACTATTAGTCCTACCTATCCTATCCCTGTTAGATGAAGCATTAGAATTAAGGCATCCCAAGGTTTGATTACCGAGGAGATGGAGCCTAATTTGGGTGACTTCTTTAACGAGGATCATACTAATTCTTCCCATCCTAATCATGTGCCTATTGATGGATCTCATGATGAAGAAGAAGCTTTAACTAGGGTTTCTTTAGATCAACTTTCCACATTGGAAAATCAATTTGATAGCTTTCAACAATGGATGTCCCAAGAATACCCTAATAGTGAATCTCTTCCATTAATTGAAGGTCTTAATCGCATGCTTCAAAGTGATAAGAATGAAATTGATATATTGTTGCACATGTTGTTGATTCTAATGCCATACCTATCAAGAGTTGTGCCAAAACCCTAGTTTACTCACAACCTTCAACACAAGTCAATTCCTCTATTCCTTTGACTAATCCTATGACTAGTATTCCTACTTTCACATCTAACATCATGGCTACTTCAACTCAAAATTTCATTCGTATAACCATAGTTCATTGGGGAAATCCCTCTTCTTCATTTAATCCTCCATCTTTACCTGTGTCTTCCATGAGTGTTCCTATTATTCCTCAACCAATCAGTGTGACACAAGGGGGAAATTCCTTCAACAACTTTATTCCTCCTTTAAGTGTCCCTTTTCCTACCCAATCATCACCAATGCCTACTTATCATAATGTCCCACCACCTTATTCTCAGTCCATGCCTTCCTTCAATAAAATCACACCACCTTCTCAATCACCTATGTCTAACATTAATTCTTCTACGGAAATGACAATTAACAATCTGGCTCAAATTGTGTCTTCCTTACAACAACTTGCTTCCATGAGTCAATCCAAGTTTAGTGTGCCCACCTTTGATGTTGTGAGCCTACTTTATCTTGATATTCTTAAAGTCGTGCCACCTAAACATGTGGAGATCCCTCAATTAGAACTCTATAATGGAAAAGGTGATCCTCTTATGCATGTCAAAACATTTCAAACCTTGTGTATTGATTTTTCTTATGATCAAAGATTACTTGCAAAATTGTTTACAAGAACACTAAGAGATAAGGCCTTACAATGGTATTGCTCTCTGCCTTCTTATTCTATCACTTCTTTTCAACAAATAGAAAATGCTTTCATCCAACAATTTCAAAACAATATTGGTCCTAAAATCACTTTGACTAATTTAATGCATTGTAAACAAGGTGTTAAAGAAAAAGTGACTAATTTCATTGGTAGATATAAGCATTTATGTACTCAAATTTCTTTTCATGTACCTAATAATTATATTCAAAGAATTTTAATTACTAATTTACAAAAAGATATCAGGGAAAAGCTTCTTTTGTCTGAGTTTACTTCCTTTTCGCAGTTGTGTGCAATACTCCATAGTTATCAATTGGTTGTGAGTCAAATTGAGAAATCCACTCCTATGGCTCCAAGTGATAAGGGGGGAGAGTGTTCAACAATTGTTTTCAAAGTTCAAACCAACAAAAAGCTTCATCAAGTTCAATGATCCAATCAACAACAACCATGTGAATGCTACAACAGGTGTGCCTTCTATTTCTAAATTTTTCCAAAGAGAAAGAAAATTTACTCCTTTGAATGAATCTTTACATAGTATTATGTCTCAGTTGTTTCATAGAAATCTTATCAAACTTCCTCCTAAAAAATAAATTGATCCTTCCAAACTTGCATCTCCTTATTTTGATAACAATTCCTTTTGCCAATTTCATCATCAACCTGGTCATGATACTGAGAAATGTTTTGCATTGAAAAATAAGGTTCAAAACTTGATTGATAACAATACTATATCTATGGTAGGTGTGAATGATAAAGGGAATAAATCAGTAGCTCCTCCTAATCAAAATCTTAAGATTTTCACTGATCCCTTGCCATCTCATACCTCTAACGTTATTGATATTGTGCCTAATTCTCTCACTTCTGAAGAATTCACCTCTATGGCTCCAAACTTGGTTAATATAGTAGAAACACAAGATATGCCTAAGGATCCTTGTATTACATTTCACCATAGCAAGACCACTAGAGCACCCGATGGCCCTTTATAAATAGTAGCAAAGGTTAAGTATATCCCTTGCTGTGGTGCCCTGATTGATCCCTCTTGCATGGTTAATGTCATAACTAAAGAGTATCTTTTCACTTTATGATTGCATAAACCACTTTATGATGCTTCTAATGTGGTTGTGAATTTATTTGATGGCTTCTCTTGTCCTACCATTGGCTCTATCACCCTTCCTATTGAAGTCCATACTCAATCCATGGATGTTGACTTTGTTATCATACCTTCTTCTGAGCAATTCCGTGTGAAGTTGGGCTATCCTTGACTATCTTCCATGAATGTTATTTCTTCTCCAATCCACAAATGTCTTAAATTTCCTCACAATGGAGATATCATAACCATGAACCATAGCTTATTTCATCCATTTGAAAGAAGCTCTGGTGTTCCTATTGATCTCTTTTGGCCTAAACAATTTCAATCTCTTCCATCAAGGAGCGATGCTCTTTTTCAATCTTATAAAAAATGGAAGAACGATATGATCTTATCCTTAAGTCAACCTAGATCCCAAACATTTAACATTCCTATTATTCTTCAAGATGAGCTTCTTCCTCTCTTGGATAGAACTAATCTCACTCCTAAGGAAGATTGTCTACCTACCCCTATGGATGTGACTTTACCTCTTCTCATGGAAAACACCAATATTCTTCCTAAGGTTAGACCTATACCTCCTCCTCATGATAGACTTGGTCTCATTCCTACACTAAATATTCCTCCTTTCTATGGTGCAGTTCCACCTCATTCCTCTTATCAAGAGAAGAGGCATGCTTCTCCTATTATTCAACCAAAAAGACCTCAACCTAAACTTCTACTATCAAGGAGAGAATCATTCCTACTTTTTCAAGTATTCCTCCTTCTTCTTAGCCTTCCATTAAGACTCGACAGAATCATTGTGCGAGAGAACACCGATGAAGAAGTCATGTCCGAGCTCATGAAGCCATCCCTCAAAATACTCAATCTCCTCATACTCCGATAGTGGACATGACTCCCTTTTCTCCTAAGCAATATGTTCAACCAACATCTCCAAATCATAAGTTGCACAAAACATGTGATGGTTTTACTTCAATTCATGTTCTTTCTCCTCTTTCTCTAAACTTTGATGAATAAATGGGTGAAAACGTTATTCATAATAGTAATACAACTCCCAATGCCTCTGATAGTGAGTATGAGTATGTTTATGTGGACAAACATGTATTGAGTGAGTTTTCACAAACCCTAATCCTAGCTCCTATAATTGAACAAATTGAATTACAACATGAGAATAGTCCTTGTTTGGATCTTGTGATAGCTCTATATGTTATGCTCGATATTTCTCCTTTGGCATGTTTCTCGCCTTCCCGAAATAGTGATTAGCTAGATCGGGAAGTGGATGTCATGCTAGATTAGTGATACTAGCACTGTAGATCTCTCTCTCTTCTTTCTTTTTCTTTTGTGACCATTCTTCTATGTGTATCCTTGTTCTTCTATTTTCCCCTTAATGTCTACTTGGGGCAATGCAAAACATTGAGATCTTTTCTTGGTTTCTTTCATGTTGACTCAAAAGACATATTCTCTTCCCTTTCTTCTAAGTTAGTTTCCTTCTTTGGGGAATGGAGATTATTATATGCATATACATACATGACATACATGAGTTATCATACAACATACTGACCCCGAGGAAAGCGACACTACCTCGTGTTTTGTGTTCATTATCCTTGGGTTTATTCCTTGATTGGGGGCTAAATCCTTGTGATAACATGCTCCCTGTCTTCTCTCTCTCTTGGGTGTATCCCACCTTAAAGCAATCACTCTTGATAAGGCATGTGCGATCTCTTTAACGTGGGGGCATACACTCCACTCATATTTTCCTTCTTGTGATACTTAGAATTACTTAGCGAACTTTGTTTGGCTTTGTAATCTTTTTATCCTTGCTTTCATGACTCGTAGTGAAGGGAACTTTTCTACTTGCAGTCATAGTTCTCCCCTTCTTGATCTTCCCTTTTACTTTGTCAATTGAAGTCTTAAGATCCTAAGTCCACTAGGGGCTTGGCGCATCTTGCCTCCTTGACGTGGTAAAGTCCTTCAATCTTGTTTTCTTGTACTTTACCAATAGTATTGGTGTACACTTATACTCCTGCTAAAGTGAGGGCTAAATGTAGTGTCATAAAATTGCAACCCTAGAAAATTTTGACTGCATTAGGGTCCTCACACATGCGAACTCAAATCCTCTAGCCTGATCAGAGATTGGAGATTGCTTCGCTTGCGAAAACAGCTGCTTCCTTGGCCTCTGCATCACCCTGACCACATTTTGCCCTAGAGAAATTGGTAGGATAGGGGCGTTGCTCCACTATCCCCCCTTGGACAGGGGAATGGTGCCCTTCTCCTCCCACAAAAGGGGTGTGGCGCCCCTATCCCTACCCTATTTTGGGGTAGAACCCTTTCTAGAGCATGCATTGTGGGTTGTACCTCGGGTGGGAAACTCCCCTGATGTCGGCCCATGATGAAATTCAAATCCACCAAACATGTATTTAAGGGGAATTTGTCCTCTCATTTGCATAAGTTCAATAAGTTGAAGTTGGATAAGATTGGAGTGTGCGCAAGCAATCAAGCATCCAAGAGCATTCAAGCATTCTTTTCCAATATTAAGTATTCTCAAGTTTCCCTTCAAGGCTAGGTGTTGCATTTAAGTCAAGGATTCAACCATTGAAGAGGAGATTGATTTCAATATACAATTCCACAGAAGCATTTATATCAACATTGCTACTACAACCTCCCTTGAGGTGACTTACAATTCAGTCTTTCATTTACATCTACTTGCAAGTACTTTCTTTCATTACTTGGTTAATTCCAAAACTGGGGTTTGACCTAAAGGCAAACCTCCAATCCCAACCCATTTTCCTCTCTTTTCTGTGTGTAGGTTGTAGGTGCGCAACTATACTTTCAGATTTGAGCTTCATTTACAGAGGCAGAAAAACCCTTTTTGTTTTACGGATTTTTCGGAGGACCGTGTACATTCCCACCATGGTCTGGGCATCTTTTCCTCAAATTCACAAGGCGACTTCATCTTGACATTTTACTGCCAGATCCAGGTGCACAACTCCATCCCATATTCCGATCTCAAGTTATAATCAATTCTTTGTCACTTTTGTACTACATAATTCAATCAATTTCCTTTCTAAATCAAACAAGGAAGAGGGGATCAACTTAGCATTCCCAATTCATTCGAAATTCAATCTACCATCTTTGTGTGGAGGGATTGGATCTAGTGAATTATCCTTTGTTGGTGTAAATAATTATTCATCATGGATATTATTACACTTACTTAAGTTTACTTAGGATAATGCATTTCATAGTAGTTTGGATATGAGACACTTGGGTGTTTGTGCCACATTGGGATAGTGTGTGTAGGAGAAATTCCACCTTTTATGGTGTTGATCTTGTTATTACACTATCATATCCACTTATAGTGGAGTGATAATTCCACCTTCGGTGGGTGATCCACCTCATGTGGACTATTATATTATTTCTCCTACCTACCCACACCTATTTCCTACCTACCCTTATTTCTTACTGAGCCACATGTCATATTTGTGTGCTCATACATATCCCTAGCCTTGCCTATATAAGCAGGCTCATCTACATTGTATGTAACAACTATTGAACTATTGAATCATTATTGTTGATCATTTCTATTGATGAGAATATAGTTTATTCTTGTCCTATATTGTGTCTCTATTTTGTACATTTCATTGAGCTCTTGATCTTGGCAAAATCCAACATGGTATCAGAGCCATTGGGGCTTCATTGATTCGTCTTGAAGAGGCATTATTGCGACGTCAAGAGGCAGATCTGAGGAGCAACATCTTTTGGAGGCGTCCTAGACCAGATCCAACCCCACCATTGCGTCCAGAAGGCCGTTTCCATGAATTTTGGTTATAAAGTCGGCCTATTTTGGTGAGAAAATTTTTTTCTCCAATTTTGCTATATTCGTACGGATTTTCGAAATATTATTATTTTTTTCGAAATAAAAAAAAATTTCTCTCTGAAAAATCGAAAAATCAAAAAAAAATCGAAAAAAAATTGAAAAAGAATTTCGGAAAAATTTCAAAACAAATTGAAAAAAAAAACAAAAAAGGGTTTTGTTTGGGGGTCCGAAGACCCCCCCGTGCGCCGTACACTGCATTTTCTGCAGGTTCTGTAGGCCGCCCGCAGCCGCAGACCGCCGCCCGTGCAGGTTCTGGACGCCGCGCCGAGATCTCCCGCCGACAGCACCAGCAAGTCCCCGGCGGCTCCTCCGCCCACCGCCTTCGGCAGCTCCGGCTCCCCTATCCACCACTCTGGCGCCGCTCACCTCTGCACGCCGCTGCCGGCCTCTGCAAGCCGTCGCCGGCGTCCGTCGGCGGTAAACCCAGACCGGAGGACCGCGCCCACCACGTGGCAGGCGGCCACTGGCCCACGGTACAAACCCTGCCACACAGCCTTTCGTATAGTGACACGCAGCATTCCGTACGCTCAATCATCTGCCACGCAAACCTGCCCAGTCAACAAAATCCATACAGTACGGACTGCACAGTCATCTGGCCACATCATCCGTCCGTACAGTATGGACGCCTAGTCAATAGAGGGCGAATTTTTTGTGATGGTAATACGGCCGTCAAATTTAACCCAGTGACTTGCTGACATCAGCACCACATCAGCAGGGTTTGAAAATTTTTGGACCCCCTCTCATTTGCATTTTTTATTTTGCAGTTCAACTTCAAATAGCCATAACTTGCTCATTTTTGCTCCTTTTTGGGTGCAATTTTTTTTGAAATGGGCTAGAATTTTGTGCTCTCCGCAGTGGTGAAGAAATTTTTTTATTTTGATGCACTTATTTTTCAGAACATGCAGTTTTTGGTGACTATACCTGAGTAATCCCAGTTTTTGTAACTTCAGAGGCTTCGTTTGGGGTCATACGACCTCCTTTTTAGGTGCCGTTTTTTTTGAAAGTGCGTATTTTTTTGTCTACTTTCACATGATACTATTAGATTGATTCCATTGTAATTATAAATTGTACTTTTAGATCTTGGCCATTTTTGGCTCTTTTGGTACTTGTATATTTGCTTGAATCTCAGTTAGATTCATTACACTATTGATTGAAGTCTCTTGTATCTCATTTGAGAAGTTGTAAAATTTGCATCATAAGTCCACTTTGCCTTGTTTTGCAAGTGGCTCATTGTAATCGCACTAAGTATAAAGTGTCAAAATCATCACTTTGGGGTGGGGTACTTTGATTGAGTGAATTTGGGGGGGTGTCTCTTGTGCTTTTGTGCTCTTGTGTTCCTTCCTTTTTGCTACTATGGGTTCTTCTAAGTTTCATCTCTTAACTCCACATAACTATGCTACTTGGAAAATTGATGCAAGGAGTAAACTTATGGAAAAAGGACTCACTCATTACATTGATGGAACTATTATTGCTCCAGCTGATCCTAAGGCTGATCCAGTTGGTCACTTATATTGGCTCACTAAAAATATCATGGCAATTGGTACCTTAAGAAAGTATGTATCAAAGGATCTCATTTTTCATATTGAGAAGTGTACTCTAATCAAGGATGCTTGGCAAAAGTTTCAAGACTTGTATGGTCAAGTTGATGAGATTAGGGGATATCAAATTGATAGTGATCTCACCATGTTAGATCCCAAGAAATTTGATACTATACAAGATTATGTCACTAAGGCAAATGAGTTGAGGGCGCAACTCAAAGATTGTGGCATTGATAAAAAGGATACTCAATTGATATTCAACTTGATAGGCAAGCTTCCACAAGAATATGCAGCATTTGTTTCTAGTTTCCAAACCCATAGGATGACAATGGGTTCAAGCTACACAATGCCTACATTTGATGCTTTCAATGAAATGTTGATGATGGAACAAACTAAGTTGATAAGCATGGGCATTCTTAAGGCTTCTAAGTCTCAAGCATTAGTGGCAAATCAAGGGAACAAAGGAAATCAAGGAAAGGACAACTCAAACAAGAAGAAATGGCAATCAAAGCCTAAAGAAAAAGCACCATCTTCTCCGCAACAAGGAGATTCATCCTCTTCCAAGAGAGATAATTCACCAAAGAGAGAGAGATCTACTTGTGCTTATTGTAAAAAGATTGGTCATGAGGAGCATCGTTGCTATTCTAAGAAGATTGATGAGCTTACACATATCATCAAAAAGCATAACATTAATTTGCCTAAAGTCTACAAGAAGGATGATTCATCAACTTCAACTTCCTCACATTCAAAAGGAAAAGGGCAAGCATTCATGGCTTCTACAAGTGGAAAAACTCACTCTTTTGGAACAAGAAAAGGAAAAGCTCTATGTGCTACTATCAGTCATGATTCAGAGAGATGGCTTCTAGATTCAGGGGCTTCTCATCATATATCATCTTCGCAGTCTATGTTCTCTACATTTGAGCCTTGCACCATGCCACAGATTTTGATGGGCAATCATACATACATGGATGTGATTGGGAAAGGATCTATTGACATTGGGGATAACTCCTTCAATGATGTGTTGTGTGTACCCCACTTGACAAACAATCTCCTTTCTATCTATCAAATCACACATGGTGCAACTAAGAGAGTTGTGGAGTTCACACCTGACTTAGTTTTCATTAGAGACATGGAGACTAGAGCTATCATTGCAACTGGGGTGGTTGATCATGCATCTCGGTTATACTCCTTTTCAGATTTTTTTGATGATGATGATTTCACATTTGATGATTCTACACATGATGATCACACTTATTGTGATGGTTCAGATTTTGAGGAGAACTTTGGACACTTGAACATGGGGATTCTCACATGTGACCCCATTCTTGAGTCTTGTATTTTATCTCCTCCTATTGATATCACATCACCTATTGCACCTGATGATGCAGATAGTGCGACAGTTTTGCCTTCATGTGATTCAGTGCAGCAGGATATTCATTGTCTTCCAGCTTCAGATTCATGGGATGATTACTTAACAAATATTACAAGTTTGTTTGTGGAATCCTACATTGTAGATTTGGGAGACATCATTGATGACATTCATCTTCTGTTTGATGAAGGTGATCCTTCTTCGATTGTTGCGAGGGCACACTCTGACCCTCTTGTTCATTCTCTACATGATCATTCTTTCGAGGTTGACATGATTGTGGATACTTATGTACAACAGCTGGAGGAGGTCTCTTTATTTTTTGAGGAGACATGTGAGTCTTTGGGACATGTTCTACATCCATCTCCACTAGATCTTGGAGTACCTTTTTCAGCAGTGTGGCACAGTTTACCACCTTTGGAAGGGGTATCTTTCAGCATCGACATGGGGACACTTGAGCAGTTTTCAGAGATTCCATTCATCATGAGTTTTCTTCATACATCTTCCCTTCATGATTGGGGAGACTTCATGGATACACCTTTGGTTTTGTTTCTTCCTAAGGGGAGGAATGTTGTTTGATGTTCGTGGAGCAGTTTCTTCATACATCGAGCTTCTTCCATTGGTGCAGATTCTCCATTGGGGGGGGGTCACAGTTTGACTTCTCTTCTTCTCTCATATGGGGGGGACTTTTTCCTCACATGGGCTATTGTTCTTCACATTATTCTATGAGAGTTCTCTTGTATGCTTTCATCTCTCTTTTGGGGGAGGGTTTTTTCCAATTGTGTTTTTCTCTCTTTCCCCACTTTGTGAGAGATTTCATTGAATTGGTTTGCATGCATTTGCATTTGTACATGGGTACCTAACATGGCCTAGTAGCCGGGACCCATCTTGCATTGCTTAGTTGCATTGTAGACTTAAGTGCATTCCCCTAAGTTGCACTTAAGGGGGGGTGTTGGTGTAAATAATTATTCATCATGGATATTATTACACTTACTTAAGTTTACTTAGGATAATGCATTTCATAGTAGTTTGGATATGAGACACTTGGGTGTTTGTGCCACATTGGGATAGTGTGTGTAGGAGAAATTCCACCTTTTATGGTGTTGATCTTGTTATTACACTATCATATCCACTTATAGTGGAGTGATAATTCCACCTTCGGTGGGTGATCCACCTCATGTGGACTATTATATTATTTCTCCTACCTACCCACACCTATTTCCTACCTACCCTTGTTTCTTATTGAGCCACATGTCATATTTGTGTGCTCATACATATCCCTAGCCTTGCCTATATAAGCAGGCTCATCTAAATTGTATATAACAACTATTGAACTATTAAATCATTATTGTTGATCATTTCTATTGATGAGAATATAGTTTATTCTTGTCCTATATTGTGTCTCTATTTTGTACATTTCATTGAGCTCTTGATCTTGGCAAAATCCAACATCCTTCCCCTTCGTAATGTAATGGTGAAAAGTGCTTGAAGGGTAATCAATAGGGAAACTCTCATCTCTCTTTGAGGGAAAGGGTAGTTTTCCTCTTGATCTATCATTCACCATTTTCCCACCATTACAAAAGTGTATCCATGTGTAGCGTCATAAATTGTACGCACTTGCTAAAGCAGTACAATTTAACACCTAGTTTAGCACCCGCCTTGGCGCAGTTGCACTTTCCATGGCATTTCCCCTTTAGCACTTAATTAATCAAATTAATTAGGTCTAAAGGTTCTATTTCACCATTTTCCACATCACAAAGTTGGGCCCTTTCATTAAAGTGTGCCCCTTTCTTTTTATTCCTCCAATACATCACTTAATCAAAAACCCTAATTAGGCCCTATTCTGAGCTTGGGGGCTTAATTTCGGGGGTCAAAACATCTCGAAATCACCTGTAACTTCGGGATTCTCTCTAAAATCATCATATCTGACGGCCCTGAAAATTTGGTGAAAAGTTGTCGGGACCGTGGCGCCCGGAGTGCACACGGTCCCGAACATTTTTCTCGAAATTTTAGGAGCGCGATCCAGCCATAAAATAAAGCTTAACCCCAAGAAATTGGTGAGATATTCAATCTCTAGGTCGGCCAAAAGACGAAATTGAGACCTAGGGTTTCATACATAAGAGCTCTCTTTCTTCATTTGGAAGGATCGGATTTTTGTTTTCAGAAACTTCATATGCAGCGAAAGAGCAGATCTTTGAAGACTTCAACATCTTACAACATCCCTCTGTCAAGCATTTATCAATTCCATTCATTCATTTAGGGCTTGGAAGACATTGAAGAACAATAGGAGATTACCGACTGAAGATTGGCTTGTACTCCTCCCTTGAGGGTTGGGTATGATTTCATGTTGTTTCCATGTCTTTGCACAAGCTTCAATACATCATTTATTCATGCTTTAGATCACTTTGCATCTTGATTTAGAGCATTTATGTTATCATTTACAAGCAATTAGGGTTTACTTTCTAGGTTGCTCTAGTTTGCTTTCTTGCATTTTAGGACCTTGCACACACACTAGGTCTGCACACACAATACATTTACAAAACAACTTGGCTATTCGTGGAGGTGGAAATCACCGAAGTGGGGGTTTAACTAAGGCAAAACCCTATATAGCCGCCCATACACCCTTTTTCAGATATCATTGCAGGTTTCGGGATTCAGACGATGCCGCGGGATACAGATTCGGAGAGAGAAGGTCGAGACAGCACTCTATATCAAATTGCAGAGCAGAAGACTGGGACAGGGGCGCTGGGTGCCCTGGTCCTGCCAGGACAGGGGTGCTGGGCGCCCTGGTCCTCCGGACAGACAGCTTTTAGACAGCTTTCCGACAGTGTTCCAGAGTGCAGAACAGCAGTTTCCGGTGCAGTTTTCAGGACAGTGGCACCCACGCCCCCGTCCTGAACATTTTCAGTCCGATTTTGACTCCGGGTACACATCTGAATTCTTATTTCATCCTTGTATTTACAGCTGTTCATTGTTTAATCTCAATTCTGCAATCTTGTTATTAGTTCATACTTGCATTTTGGGATTAGGGTTTGAACTTGCATTACTTGATCTTACAATTTCAACAAGGGAATAGATATCCCGTGGCTCTCTCTTTCACCAAAAGAAGTAGCCAATTGTGCGATATCTCTAGGCTCTTTCGTATTCCGTAATGTGTGTCAAAAGGTAGGATTAGGGCATGATTAACCTAGTCTCACTTTTTCCCCCACACATTTTGGTGAACCCGACGTGAAACTATCATTGCTTCCTCTTGCATTGCATTCGTTAGATCTAGATCTAGATTTAGTGTGTTTTCATTTCATTTTCGTTAAAAAAAAAAAGAAAAAGAAAAAAAAAAAGTGTGTTTCTTTGCATTGGGTGTTTAAGTTTTGTGTAATCTTTTCAAAATGTCAGATTTTTATTTGCAAAATGTTCATGCTTTCGATGATTATTATGAGTATAGCCAAGATGAATTAGATGAAGCTTTAGATGAGTTTTTAAACCCTAAAGATGCCAAACCTTCATTTTACCAAAAACTCATAAACCTTGTTACTATGCCATTTCGTTGTGATGAGAAAGATAAGTTGAATGAGTCCTCTCAAGGGTACATTCCTATCAACTCTTCCACTAAATCTAGTAACACGGTTGTTTTCACTAATCCCCTCTATGAGGAGATGTCTCCTTTTGAATCAAAAGATAAACCTTTCAATAGATATGATCATGCTTTGTTGGATGATGCTCTTGATGACTTTGTGGCTTTATCGAAATCTTTAAACAAGAACAAAACTTCTAAATTAGTTAACATGATAAAATTGAATGAGCATAAAAAGCCTCTCTTTGAAGTCCAAGGTGCTTATCCTTCTCCCACCTTTCAAGTTCCTAAAACACCTCTCCTTACTGTCCAAGGAGGGTATGATCATGATTCCTTTCATACTCCGAATAAACCGATCATCATTGTGCAAGGAAGAAAACCTATAAGTCCTTATAATTATGCCAAGCAAATAACTAGAGAGAGTTATCATGCTGTTGCCCATACTCATCATACCAGAAATAATAGGCAACCTAGTCCTCCTCCTGTTATCCCAGTTTCCCTTCTGAATCCTCAACCGATTCTTCCACAAGCTCCCCGTATTTCGCAAGTTCTTGGAAAGGAATATGATCTCATAGAACAACTTAAAGCTACCCCTGCTAAGATATCCCTTTGGGATTTGATTCAAACTTCTTCCGTTCATCATGGAATGTTACGAGATGCCTTGAAAGATTTGAATGTTCCTCCACCGAATACATCTAGTAATATAGCATCTTTGGTTAACTCTGTGATGAATCCTAAAGCTCAAATTGTGTTTACCCAAGATGAGTTGCCTACTAGTGAAATCCAACATCAATATGATCCCTTGATGATTGTAGTTATCATGAAAGACATGGCTATAAGGCGAACACTAGTAGATAATGGCTCTGGTCTTAATGTGTGTAGCATTAATCTTTTGCATAAGATGAATGTGGATACATCCTTAATTGAACTGGACTCTCGTCCTATTCGAGGCTTTGATAATGTGGCTAAAACTTCATTAGGTACTATCACCTTACCCATCACAGTGGGGCCTGTTACTTTGCCTACACCTATCCATGTTATGTCGGGAAATCTAACATACAACTTGCTACTGGGGAGACCTTGGATTCACAGTATGCAAGCTGTCCCTTCTACATTGCATAGACAAGTTAAATTTATTTATAACAATAAGACATATACCTTGATAGGTGATATTAATTTTCAAGCTTGTTTGCAAACATCCACTTCTAAGGGGGGTTCTTCTAAGCCGTCCTCATCTAGTGATGAATCTTTAAATAAGATACCTATCGGTGAATCCTCGCTCTCCGATGATCAAAATTCTTTGGATGAGTCTGGAGCTCTTGGAGAAGATTCTTCTCGACTTGAAACTACACATAAGAAGGATTTTGATCCTGGGAAGATCCTCGAAGACGATGATTGGGGATCCCTTGATTTTAATCCTACCTTTGTGGGTGAATATAAGGTTCCTTCTAGAGAAATTAAAGTTGAAAAGAAGGAAGAAGCTGAAAATCATAAAGTTGAAAAGAAAGAAGAAACTAAAAATCAATCAACCTTACCTGAATCTATGAGTAATAATTTTGTGGCCGCCTCTCAAACTTCTTCTCCTCACATCTCTAATTATGAAGAGTTTGATTCTTTGTCTTATGAAAAACCACCTTCTCTTCCTGAAATGGCTGATCATTATGGTCGTGGTTTTCGCATTTTTGCTAAGCATGGGTATCATGGAAAAGGTTGTGGTGCTCATGAACAAGGGATAAGAGTTCCTCTAGAGACTAATTTTCACAATTATGCCTTTGGACTTGGCTTTAATCCCTGCAAACGTACTAAAGCTTTTAAAAGACCATGCATTAATGTTAATGCTATCTCTACATCTTTATCAATACAACATCCTGAGTATATTGATGGGGATCCTTCGTGTGCCTATGCTTTGGATGTCTTCCCTACCGACGATGCTTTAGCTGAGTTCTTGGGAGCCTATGACACTCTTCCTCGTTATCATCACAATAGGGGACTCCCTTATTGTTTGAACACTGAAGCCTATTTTGGAAAAGAGATTGATAACGATGAGATTGTGAAAGAATTCCCTCAGTTAAAGGATACTCCTCAACAAAGTAATCTTCTCATAAATGACACCACTGATGTTAAGATGGATCCTTGCAATAAAGAGAAAGTCATTAAAATTGGGAAATGTTTGGATGAAGAGGAACAGAAACAATATGAAGATTTATTGCATGAATTCCCTGAGATCTTTGCTTGGGCATATTTTGACATGCCTGGTATAGATCCTAAGATTGTTACTCATAACATTGTCTTAGCTCCTGATGCTAAGCCCGTGAAACAAAAGATTCGAAAAATGAATCCTAAGGTAGCTTTGCTTGTTAAGGCTGAGATTGAAAAATTATTGGAGGCTGGATTTATCCACCCTATTGACTATTCCCCATGGATTTCAAATATTGTCGCTGTGGCTAAACCAGACAACAAAATAAGAATGTGTACTGACTTTCGGGATCTAAATAAGGCTTCTTTAAAAGATGATTTCCCTCTTCCAAACATTGACATGATAGTTGATTCTACGACAGGACATGCCTTGTTATCCTTCATGGATGGTTTTTCAGGCTACAATCAAATTTTTATTAACCCTCAAGATCAATTCAAAACTGCTTTCACCACTCCTTGGGGTACGTTTTGTTGGATAATGATGCCTTTTGGACTTAAAAACGCCGGTGCAACTTATCAACGAGCGATGACCCTTATCTTTCATGATTATATGCATAAGATTTTAGAGGATTATGTTGATGACATTTTAGCCAAATCCTTTCTTCGCATGGATCATGTTAAAGTCCTTCGTCAAATCTTTGAAAGGATTCGTAGATATCACATGCGCTTGAATCCCTGAAAATGTGTTTTTGGTGTGGATAGTGGAAAACTATTAGGATTCATAGTTTCGCATCGTGGGATTGAGGTGGATACTAAGAAAATAGATGCTATTGTCAACATGCCACCTCCTAGAAATGTGTCTCAACTTAAAAGCTTACAAGGAAAGATTCAAGCTATTCGTAGGTTTGTGTCTCAGCTTGCGGATCGTACCTTTCCTTTTACTCAACTTCTTAAAAAGGATATCACTTTTCAATGGAATGAGGATTGTCAGCAAACATTTGAAGATTTAAAAGTGTATTTGGCTAGTCCTCCTATTCTTCAACCTGCCGAACCTTCTAAACCCTTCCTTCTGTATACAGCTGCTTCCTCTCATGCTCTCACAACATTGTTGGCACAACATGATAAAGATGGTAAGGAATGTCTGGTTTATTACATAAGTCGTACCTTACTCGATTATGAGACCCGATATTCTGCGATAGAAAGACAATGCTTGGCCTTGGTATTTGCGACTCAGAAATTGAGACATTATCTTTTAAATTCAGAAGTCCATGTCATGGTAAAGTTTGATCCTTTGAAGCATCTTTTCTCTAAAACTGATTTATCAGGACGTCTAGCTAAGTGGGTTATGATGTTAACTGAATTTGACCTTAAATTTGTTTCACAAAGAGCAATTAAAGGACAAGCGTTGACCGATCACTTAGTTGAGGCCCCTTCACCTTTCTCCTTCCCTAACCCTGAGTCCTTTCCTGACGACTTCATTCTTTCTATAGAGAAAGATGAAACTTGGGAGTTATACTTTGATGGCTCTAAGTGTCGTACAGGATCGGGGGTAGGTGTTGTTCTGATTTCTCCTACAAAGAAACCCATTCCCTTATCCTATCGTCTAAATTTCCTGTGTACCAATAACATTGCTGAGTATGAGGCTCTTATAGCGGGAATAAAAGAAGCCTTAGCTCTGAACATAAAACACATACATATCTATGGAGATTCGCAATTGATTATAAGACAAGTAACAGGAATATATCAAGCAAAACAAGACAAATTATCACAATATAAAGATCTTGCTATCTCTTTATTACAAAATTTTGATTCTTATACTATGGAACCCATTCCTCGCAAAGATAATCGACATGCGGATGCAATGGCATGTGTGGCTTCTCTTGTATCTTTAGAGGACCCTGTGGTTGACCTTAAATTCATTATTCACAACCTTATTTCTCCAACTATTGTAGACGATTCTAGCTTGGTAACATGTTGTGATTTTATAGACTCAGATGAATGGTACTCGCATATCGTAAGATATTTGACCGATGGTACCTTTCCTAATTCCGCTAATAGGAACACTAGGGCTAGAATCCGCAAGCTGTCTGCTAGGTATATCATTTTTTCTAATGTCCTTTACCGAAGGGGTTATGATGGTATTCTCCTTCGTTGTCTTAACAAGTCAGAAATCCCTGTTGCTCTTGAAGAGGCACATTCAGGTGCCTGTGGGGGGCATTTTGGGGGCAAATCCTTGGTTCATAGATTGCTTCGTATGGGATACTATTGGCAAACTATGCAGAAGGATTCCTTTTCATTTGTTAAAAAATGTCATCAATGTCAACAACACAATAATCTGATTCATGCTCCTGCCCAAGAACTCCGTTCTCAAGTAGCTTCTTGGCCTTTTTCCGCATGGGGTTTGGATCTTATTGGTAAAATCTCTCCTCCTTCATCTCAAGGACACACCTTCATTATAACCGCAACAGATTACTTTACGAAGTGGGTAGAAGCTATTCCCCTTCGCTCTACCACTGCTGAAGTGATTTGTCAATTTCTTCTAGAAAACATCATTTCTCGATTTGGGATATCTTCTACTATAATCTCAGATAATGGGACATCATTTAAGAACAAGGACGTAAAGAAATTCCTTGAGAAGTATCATATCAAACATCGATTTTCTATACCATACTATCCTCAGTCAAATGGTCAAGCCAAATCATCCAATAAGATAATTGAACAAATTCTTCGCAAAACCGTGAATAAGCATGGTAAGGATTGGAGTAACCAGCTAATCTATGCTCTTTGGGCCTACCGAACGAGTGTACGAATTGCTACGGGAACTGCTCCTTATAATCTTGTTTATGGTGCTGACGCTATTATGCCCTTAGAATTAGAGATTCCATCACTTAGGGTTTCTCTCAAAGGTATAGTAGATGATGACTCTTATAGAGAACAATGACTTCAATAGCTTGAGATGCTTGATGAACAGCGTATAAACGCTCTTGAGCATATTCAAGCGTATCACAAAACTCTACAACGAAGCTATAATGATAAGGTTATTCAATGTTCCTTCTCAGTAGGTGACTTAGTCCTCTATGAGAATCAGTGTAATGTGAATGCCTTACCTGCAGAAAAGGGAAAATTTAGTCCTAATTGGCTTGGACCATATATCGTTATTGAGGATTATGGATCAGGTGCTTACAAAATAGCGGATGTAGATGGTACGCCTCTTAAAGAACCTATCAATGCTATGCATTTGCGTAGATATTATGCTTAATTCTTCATTCTTCATCTATCTTCTTTTCAATTCTTCAACATTGGATAATATGTTAGTGTCTCTTAATTAAAGCAAAATAGAATTAAATGTTATGTTGTTTAATCTATATTGCTTCGTTCCTGACAAGCGTGTCTTCTTACTTTATGGTTTGTCTTGAATTCATTTATGTAAATTGTGAAAGATTTACATTCCATTATGCTAGCATATTATACAGTGTCTTTATGTGTTAAGTAGAATCGTATCATGTTGTGTTTAAGTTCAAAATTAAATCACGTTAGTTATATGATTCTTAGACTTAATGCATATTTCTTCCCTATCATCAATGTGGTACTTGATTAAATATTTAATTAAGTCACACATGTATCAATTTAATCATGGAGCATTGAGAAATCAATCACATGGAAATTAAATTCTGAACATACATGTACATTTACCAGATGTATTAGATTTAATCAAAACAAAATATACATTGTTTTAAGCATTAAAGATAACACATTTGAGACAAAAGAGAAGCATGTATATATACACATATATATATATATATGTGTGGATCGTATACAAATATAGGTCACTGTATATCCAAAATGTGACCTCTCTTTTTCATCATAAAATCATCTCCTATCCCTAGGGCTAGTGGCTAGAGAGTGTCGACTGGACGCTCCCTCCTGATCTGGCCATGAAGGTGGACCCATGGGTGTGTAGCACGATACAGACCATGAGTGACTCCAAGAGGAACTCCTACGATCCCTATCCATAAGGATCGCGCGATAGGTGGTAGCCTTGGCCTGAGCCGCCGCTAGATCTCGCCGCGCCTGTTGGAGGTCCTCTAATAGGACTCTCTCTCTCTGCCGCGCCTGCTAGAGGTCCTCTGATAGGACTCTCTCTCTCTCCCTCCATATATCTACCTATACTCGGAATGGGGAAAACAAGTCCTCATGCCGACCCGCGTTCCCCTGAGGTCTATAGGCAATCTGTGAGGAACTGGGGATCTGTGCTATCATGGAAATGTCTGTCATTGCCTGCTGAATTAAGGAATGCCACTCTTGCACATTAGCTGTGGCAGTAGAACAGATTTTTTGTTAGTACCATTCTATAACATCAAAGCATTAATCAATCAATATAAAACTACTATACCTGGATCTCCATCACGCCAGTAGGGATCATGATATGGTAGCATCTGTGCCTGGGCACCACTAGGCTCCCCTCACTCGAATAATCTGTGCATGATGGGTGTGGGCTGGACGGTACTAGGAAAAGGTCTCCGTATCGCCTCATGTTCCCCCTGTTGGGGAATAAGAGGCGGATCCAGAGCTATGGTATCATCTCCTGAATGGTGGGGAGCTGCATCCGACTCCTCCTCATCATCTCTATCCTCCTCCTCGTCGTCCTCCTCATCATCCTCATCCTCGTCCTCATCCGCATCATCACTTGCATCTCCCTTGTCCTCCTCTCTATCTGTATCCTCCTCCTCCTCCTCGGCACTGGGATGATCGCCTGTAGGTGGATCAGGATCTCCCGCCTCCTCATGACCCTCCCCCTCATCTAGCTCCTCTGACCTGGATCCCTAGTCCTCGTCTTGGTCTCCATGTCTCCATGGGCCTGGATAGCCTGTCGGATGATCTGGTGGAAAGATAGGACCTGGATATGATCTCATAAACCATGAGACATACCTACGCTGTGCTCCAGGCTCTGTAGAGTAGTCAGTGACTACATCCTGATCAGATCCCTCTAAGTCTGTAGTCTCCATGTCATCTATCGTCGGTCTCGCTACTGCTCTAGGTCTGGGAAGGACCCGCGAGTGTCGAGTATAGATGGGTACATCGGTTGGAACACACTGCTCTAGTCCGAACTGCCTCCATACTCGGTCGAAGTAGAAAGGGACTATGATGTGTGCATACCATCCCCGCAGTAGGTGGTTCCTCTATAGGCAAGCTAACTGTCTCTCCATACCATCCCATCTGTGCATCCGTAGGTAAGGTCTCCACACTGTCACCTCGGCTGTCAGTCTGTCAAAAGTCACTCTCCAATATAACAAATCTCCAAATCTCCACTCGCTGGTAAGTGGATAAGCGAACACCCTAGGTCGCTCGATCGTTGTACTCAGCAGAAAGCCGACGGGCCTGGTGCATGTGAAGTGCTCTAAAATCCACACCTGTAGAAGTGTGCATGTCATCAAACTACAACCCTGTCCAAATACATACTCCTCAAGGTCGTGATAGAGATGTGCAAGCATACTCCGACCCCAAGCATACACTCTCCTGTGTCTCTCCATCGCTCTGATACACCATGTGAGACCCCCATGCATGTGTGTCCCTTGCCCATTAGGGCAGACAGCTAGTGCTATGATGGCTATCATAAGGCGTCTCAGAAGGGGTACCTCCCCTATAGGATGTAAGAGCCAGCTGACCATGATGCGACCTCTCGTCTCGCTCGGCATGACTCTCCCTATGCAATACACCTGCTCTCTCTGATGATCCTCTACTGACCGATCAGTCGCGTATGTAACAGTCGCTCCTCTGATAGGCAGACGAAGTATATGGTACACATCCTCAAGTATAACCGTCAGCTCCCCTATTGGAAGATGAAAATTGCATGTGTCAGGATCCCATCGCTCCATCAATGCCATCAGCATCGCAGGATGGAACCGAATGGCTGGCATGAGGATCACATACCATAATCCTACTATCGACAGTGTGTCTCTCTCTGACTGAGTAAGCCGCGGAATCTGATCTCGCAAACTGCGAAGAATATGTCCCGTTGTATGGTCTCTCATGTAAGGAAGGCCCTGCAACACAAAAACATAACCGTAATCAGTACTCGATCATCAAAATCGCTAATGCAAACTGTCGAACATCGTGTGCTAGTCCTGAAACCCCTCGCCAAGCCCTGATTAGGGACCATAGTGTCTTGTCAGGGACCATGGCGCCCTGTCAGGGACCATGGCGCCCTGTCAGGGACCATGGCGCCCTGAAGGGACCATGGCGCCCTTGTCAGGGACCATGGTGCCCTGGGGGGACCAGGGCACCCCACAGGGACCATGGCACCCTGGGTGGGCTCCGGGTCAGCCTTCAGGGCCCGCATACGATCACAGAAAAGTCAAAATACAGAAAATCAAAAGTGGGATGCTCCGGTCATCGTGAAGGCATGATGATAGCTATGTGGGCTCCACTGCAATGAATAGTACTCAGAATCAACAAAGTGACAAATGCAAGTGTCTCTTTCAAGGTATATACGTTCATTCCTGTACCTTTATTTTCAAAACCCTAATTTTCCTCTTGATTTTCAAACCGTTTGTTGCGTAGGAATCATATTTTCAGTCCCTTACTCTTGGGATGTTCCAAAAAGTGCTCTGATGAAGCCTTTTCAGTGAACATCCCTCATCAATACTCTCTTACACAATTTGTCGTAAGTAAACATGCTACCCTGTTTCACCTCCCTAATAAGCAAGTCGAAACAGGGGGGGGCATACAGCTACTCACAAATTTCATCACTTTCCTTAGTAAGCATTAGGTGATTTTTGTGATCTAACGTGTGTTTTGTAGGGTGTGGTTCCTAACTATGTACTACAGATGCTGCTGGGGGCTTCGTCTGACAACTTATGGATGTATCCTTTTTTCAAATAATGTTTACTTTCTGTACTTTAGCTTGCATATGCACGTAGTACTCATATTACCACTAAAGTGGGGGCTAAATGTAGCGTCATAAATTGTACGCACTTGCTAAAGCAGTACAATTTAACACCTAGTTTAGCACCCGCCTTGGCGCAGTTGCACTTTGCATGGCATTTCCCCTTTAGCACTTAATTAATCGAATTAATTAGGTCTAAAGGTTCTATTTCACCATTTTCCACATCACAAAGTTGGGCCCTTTCATTAAAGCGTGCCCCTTTCTTTTTATTCCTCCAATACATCACTTAATCAAAAACCCTAATTAGGCCCTATTCTGAGCTTGGGGGCTTAATTTTGGGGGTCAAAACATCTCGAAATCACCTGTAACTTCGGGATTCTCTCTAAAATCATCATATCTGACGGCCCTGAAAATTTGGTGAAAAGTTGTCGGGACCGTGGCGCCCGGAGTGCACACGGTCCCGGACATTTTTCCCAAAATTTTACGAGCGGGATCCAATCATAAAATAAAGCTTAACCCCAAGAAATTGGTGGGATATTCAATCTCTAGGTCGACCAAAAGATGAAATTGTGACCTAGGGTTTCATACATAAGAGCTCTCTTTCTTCATTTGGAAGGATCGGATTTTTGTTTTCAGAAACTTCATATGCAGCGAAAGAGCAGATCTTTGAAGACTTCAACATCTTACAACATCCCTCTATCAAGCATTTATCAATTCCATTCATTCATTTAGGGCTTGGAAGACATTGAAGAACAATAGGAGATTACCGACTGAAGATTGGCTTGTACTCCTCCCTTGAGGGTTGGGTATGATTTCATGTTGTTTTCATGTCTTTGCATAAGCTTCAATACATCATTTATTCATGCTTTAGATCACTTTGCATCTTGATTTAGAGCATTTACGTTATCATTTACAAGCAATTAGGGTTTACTTTCTAGGTTGCTCTAGTTTACTTTCTTGCATTTTAGGACCTTGCACACACACTAGGTCTGCACACACAATACATTTACAAAACAACTTGGCTATTCGTGGAGGTGGAAATCACCGAAGCGGGGCTTTGACTAAGGCAAAACCCTATATAGCTGCCCATACACCCTTTTTCGGATATCATTGCAGGTTTCAGGATTCAGACGACGCCGCGGGATACAGATCCGGAGAGAGAAGGTCGAGACAACACTCTGTATCAAATTACAGAGCAGAAGACTGGGACAGGGGCAGTGGGTGCCCTGGTCCTGCCAGGACAGGGGTGCTGGGTGCCCTGGTCCCTGGGACAGAGGCGCTGGGTGCCCTGGTCCTCCGGACAGACAGCTTTCAGACAGCTTTCCGACAGTGTTCCAGAGTGCAGAACAACAGTTTCCGGTGCAGTTTTCAGGACAGTGGCACCTGCGCCCCCGTCCCGAACATTTTCAGTCCGATTTTGACTCTGGGTACACATCTGCATTCTTATTTCATCCTTGTATTTATAGCTGTTCATTGTTTAATCTCAATTCTGCAATCTTGTTATTAGTTCATACTTGCATTTTGGGATTAGGGTTTGAACTTGCATTACTTGATCTTACAATTTCAACAAGGGAATAGAAATCCTAATAGATATCCCGTGGCTCTCTCTTTCACCAAAAGAAGTAGCCAATTGTGCGATATCTCTAGGCTCTTTCGTATTCCGTAATGTGTGTCAAAAGGTAGGATTAGGGCATGATTAACCTAGTCTCACTTTTTCCCCCACACACCATGGTTACAGTATAATGAGCAAATTGTCAAATGACGTTTTAGTTTTGGTTTCTTGATAGGTCAGGAGGAAGGGTATTATCTTTTAAATAGGTATAAATTTGGCCATAGCAGGAGGAATCAAGTCCAACTAGGTGACAAATAATTTGGGCATTAGGACAATCATAAGAGGGATAAAATAGTTCTTCTACCAAGAATTCATAATGATCTTGATTTTCCTTTTTTGGAGTAACAAAGCAATTATGGCCATGGCATATTCTTCTTTGTTGTCATTTCTTGGAATTTTCTTGAAGGTGATTTCAACAAAATACTTCTTGAAGTCATCGACCGTCCTTTTGTAAGGCATTAGTTTGTCATCTTTTATTTGGTAATCATCATTGACCTGATTAATTACCAGTTGAGAATCTCCATAAACGTGTTGGTCTATGATGTTCCATTCTATAGCCATTTTGATTCCTATGATTAATGCCTCAAATTCTTCCACATTCTTGGTGCATGGAGATCTCAGTCTATATGACTTTGAAATGGTATGACCTTGAGGTGTGATGAAAAGCATGTCTGCTCCTGATCCATGTTTCGTATAAGAGCCATCAAATTATAATTTATAAGTTTTCTTTGTGACTGTAAGGGCATCTATAGCTAGGAACTCCATATGTAATGGATTCTCATCATGTAATGGTGCTTCTGCTAGCTGATTTGTGATCACCTAACCTTTGATATCTTTCCTATCAACATACTCAATATCGAACTTGCTTAGAATCATGACCCATTTTGCTAGTCTACCTATTAATGTTGCTTTTCTAAGAAGATATTTAAATGGGTCTATTTTGGTTATTAGCTTGACTAAGTGTGTTAGCATATAATGTCGCATTTTTTGAGATGCGAACATAATAGCTAAACATGATTTTTTAATAGAGGTGTAGTTAAGCTCGTAACCAACCAGGGTCCTATCGATATAATAGATAGATCATTCTTTTCCTTCATGATCTTGTTGTGCAAGAAGAGCTCCCAATGATACATCTATGGCTGATATGTAGAGAAACAATGGCTTACATTTTATTGGTGAAATTAAAATAGGTGGATTCATTAGATATTCTTTTATTTTGTCGAAGGCTTCTTCACATTTGTCATCCCATCTGAATGGAACATTCTTGTGTAGAAAATGGGTGAAAGAATGACATATATCTGCTAATTGAGCAATGACTCTTCTAATGGATTGTAGCCTTCCCTGTAAAGAACAAAGTTGACTTATAGTTTTAGGTAATTCCATTTCCATGATAGCCTTTACTTTTCCATGATCCACTTCTATGCCTCATGTTGAAATAATGTATCCCATAAGTTTTCCATCAGTGATGCCAAAAGTGCATTTCTTTGGATTTAGTCATAGCTTGTATTTTTATAGCTTGTCAAAGATCTTACCAAGGATCTTGAGATGTGCTAGTGTATGATTTATCCAAGATATCATCAACATAATCTTCCATGAATGTGTGATTCATGTCATGAAATTTTTTTGTCATCACTCTTTGATACATAAGACCTGCATTCTTTAGTACAAAAGGCATAACGTTCTAGCAGAAAGTACCCCAAGGCATGTGAAAGTTATCTTCTTGTGATCTTCAAGTGCTATATTTATTTTATTATACCCCAAAAAACCATCCATTAGAGAAAACATGGTGTGCCCATCTATTAAGTCCACAATGATATATATGTTTGGCAAAGAAAAGTCATCCTTTGGACACACTATTTAGATCTCTGAAATTTGTGCATACCCTAATACTCTTGTCTAGTTTGGAAACAGGAATGACATTCAATATCCATTCTAGATATGCAACTGGTCTTATAAACTCCACGTCTAACAATTTCTTTAGTTCTACTTTAACCAATAAAGCTATGTGAGGATGCATTTTTCTCAGTTTCTGTTTTAATATTTTATCTCCTAGAAACACATTTAAATGATGCATTATGAGATCAAGATCTAGCCTTGGCATGTATGCATATGACCAAGTGAAGTTTATTTGTCTCTTCTTGAAAAACTCAAAGTAGTTTAGCTTCTCTTGCTCTGATAGGGACTCTGTTGGATGCAAACAAATTAGATTATTTGATGTACCAATGTTAATAGCTTCTGTTGGCTCGATCAATAATGAGGACCTCTCTTGATAATATTCGGGTAGGGTGTCAAATATCCTATCCTCTGGCACCTCAAGGAGGTTTTCACCATCGGATAGGTCCTTCCTTTATACTTTTTCTTGATCTAATGTTTCCATTAAATGGTTTTTTAGCATTAAACTTGATATTTGATTTCTTAATTTTACTTTTGCAACTGAGAGATTTGGCACCCCTTCAGCTAGAAGATGAATTATCAATTTCACTAGTGGAAGGTGTTTTAGGTTCGATGACATTGAGATATAGCACAATGGCATGATCATTAGGGAAGGTATCTATCTCAATGGGTTCATTCTTTTCCCAATCAATAAGTTTCAGATGCACCAAAGGTAAGGGGTCACCAGATTGTTGTGTGTCAAAAGCGTTAATGATGATAATGGAGATATCGAAGTCTTCAATGATTATTTTCAAGTCTAGGATATTACTCTCCTCAAAATAACCTCTTGTGATTAGTCCCTAATCAGCCTTGCTGTAGTCAAAATGGATATATTGTGATTCTAATTCAAGTAGTTTGTCCTTCATATGAATGAACTACATTGACGTCAACATCTTTTGCATAACATGAGCCTTTAGAGGATTGTTCAGAGTGATATGAATCCCACTCCCACTCACTGGAATTTGTTTCACTAGAATCTTGTAGTCTGAGGATTTTCTCATAAAGGTTGTGGGTAGCTTTTTCTCTCTTATTGGCAAGTTCTTCTTGTCTTTCCTCATCTTCCTCTTCTTGATGCTTGTAGATTGTTTCCTCGTATCATTTGTGAGATGCTTCATCCTCTTTTTATTTGTAGAATGGTTCTTCCTCTTGTTGTTGTTGTAGTTTCAATTGATTCTATCCAAAACCTAGTCCTAATTTTTCTTTGGCGTGTTGAGAAGGAGGTTAAATGGGTTCTAAGATTCCTTCTTTACTTTCCCCTATAGGACCCTTACCTTCATATTCCATTTTTCCACATGATATCATATCCTTTTCCATACTACTCTATTGGTATGTTGGCATTGCTAACCTCTTGTTGGGATTCTTCTTCATCTTTGTATAACCATTGTAAAACATCTTTATCCTTAGTTTCCTCGGATAGAGTCCCTTCTTTGACAAATGATCCATCAAATATTTTTAATACTTTTTAGACTCATTGTTATTTTGACATTGATGGTTTTCCATATGATTTTGGGGAAAGAGGTAAATCTAGCAATGAGTATTCTCCTATTCCTTTGTCTTTCAGCCACACCTTTTTCTCAAAACTTGCTAAAATTGAGGTAAAGGCCTTATCCTTAGGTGGTGCACTAGAAGAAGATGCTTCTCTATTATGTGGAACAATGACATCTTGCACTAGTTTCAAATTACTGCAATATTGGAAAGGATTAGAGTCTGCTAAAATCGTGATTTCTTGTCCATTGTAGGGAAACTTCAAGCATTGGTAATAGGTTGAAGGAACATCTTACATGTTGTGGATCCATGGCCTTCCCAAAAGTATGTTATAGGATAGATTCAGGTCCAAAACTTGACATACTCTATCCTTTTGTATGGGTCCTACTCTAATCAGCAACACCGTTATCCCTTTGGAGGAACGTTCTTCTTCATCATATGCTTTTATGGTGATCTTTTGTTGGGATCAACTGCATTCTCAGAGAATCCCAAAGAACGAACAAGACTTAATGAGAAAATATTTAGACCAACTCCTCCATCTATCAAGACATGTTTAGCATGTGTTTTATGAATGAGGACTTTGATATGCAAGGGAGCATTGTGTGGGTGTTGTAAGGACATGTCATCATCTTCTATGAAGGATAGGAAATGAGGCACTATTAGGTGGCCCACCATGGTTTGGAATTGATCAAGACCCAAATATCTAGGGACTGTGGTATCTACTAGCCTAATATTGATATTTTCATAGGGGTCCTTTGCAATTGATCTACTATATTATATTGTTTGGAAGTGGATGGTGTGTGAGTTGGACCCAGTAAAGTTAGTTTGGCCTTACTTCTTGTAATTGCATTCATCGATTCAGGTGGTTGTTTTTCTTTAACCACAATAACATTGACCATATTGTCATATGTGTGAGCATAAGTGTGAGCATAATTGACATTTTTTTTCCTTTTACCATCTCTTGATGTTGATTCTTTATCTTTCTTGTAACTTGGGAGTGGAGTTTTAAATGCAATATGTGATTCATTTGTTTTATGCCCATCCATAGTTATTACTTCACTATCTATCAAGTCTTGAATGACATGTTTCAATCATTGACAATTATTCGCATGATGTCCTTTACTTCAGTGATAATCATAATAATGGTTGTCATTCTACCATACAGGTTTAACTTTTGGCTCAAAATCTCTTGCTTCTAGTAATTTAATCAAATTATTTGCAAGAAGTGTTTTCAATGCTAATTCGAGTGGCTCATCAATAGGTGTGAATTTTCTACAAAAAGTGGTGAAAGGTGGCCTAGGTTTATTGCTATCTTGATTACTCACCAGTGTATGACTTTATAGGTTAAATATAGGCTATTCGTTTTCACACTTTTAGCAACCATGACTCCATCATTGAAAATATTTCTATTTCTAGTCCGAAATTTGGTTTTATCATTGTTGTTGTTGGAAGAATTTGTTCCTTCTTTATAAAGTTTCAGTACTCCTCTTTTGACCAAATCCTCTTCAATTTTAATTCTATTTTCAATCATCTTGTTAAAATTTGGTGGACATCGTAATTTGAGTCTATAACTAATCTCACTGCTTAAATTGTCAATGAAAATATCCATGTTTTCTTTATCTGGCACAAGGCAAGGATATCTAGCAAATAGTCATCTCCACCTTTGTAAGAATATCATGAATGGTTCTCCATTTTTCTATTTTGTATTGCATAGGTTGAGCATGGTTATCTCATGTTGAATGTTATATGAGTATTGAGAAATAAACGTGTTTACCAATTATTCAAAAGATCTGATACTAGGTGGCAATTTTGAAAACCATTTCATGGCTTGTCCACTTAAGATCTTTGGAAATAACCTCATTAGATAGGTATCCTAATGCCCAAACTCCATGGTCATTGTGAAAAATTCCCTTACATGATCTTGTGGATCAGTTTTACCATTATATTTATCATACTTAGGGATTTCACAATTTGGTGGAAATGGTATCATGTTTAGATTTTTGTGAAATGAATATGGGCAAATATCTTGCAGCTAGTACCTTTTTGTGGTTCCCCTTTGCATATCTTGAATTTGCATCTAAAGTGCTTGTATTTGTTGAGTGAGAGTCAAGAGGGGATTATCTATATTATTCATTTTTTTGTTTTTTCTAGTATTTTTATTTTTGTCATCGTGAGTTCTAGTGTTATTAATTTGGTTTGTGTTGTTTTGTGCTTTACTTGTTGTTTCAGTTTGTCTCAATCGTGTCACATCAAAGTCTTGAGGCAATTTCTTACCTAGATTTGCCAACATCAAAAAATATTTCTCTTTATCAGACTCTAACACCTTTTCTATGAATTTCGCAAATCTAGGATCTTGTTGCACTTCTCTGATTGTTTCTTTCGATATTTCCTCTTCTTCATCATCTGGGTTACATGATCTAAATGGAATCTCTTCTTCCATTGTAGCTTTTTATTTTTATTTTTGTTGTCTCAATCTCTTCCTCTGATATCTAGTCAAAACCAACATACAAGTGATTGAGATTTTAAGCTTTGATCATTGTTGTGAGTGAAAGTTTGATGTGATATGAGTAAACCCAGTCGAATAGGAAAGATCATATTGATGGGACTAGGTTGGTCTGATTTCAAAGCCTTTGTTTCATGATAAAGGATGATAAATCCTAATAAAGAAACTCTGTTGGAAAATCAAAGATCAGAGATTGATAATTTTGCACTTAGGATGTTTGATTTAAGCTTTGTTGAAAGGATTTCACTTGTAAGACCTATTTTTTAACTAGTTTAAATCAATCTAACAGTTATGAAGATGAAATCTACTCTGAAAAGGGTATTTGAATATTTGTTTATCTTTCTGTGAAATGTCTGTTTTTCCTTTCTCTCTGGTGTATGAAAATGTTAATGCGCTAAAATAGAGAATAGATGCACTAAATTGTTCCCCCAATGCATTGATCTCTAACCTAGATGCACTATGTTGTCCTATCAATGTGCTAATATGCCAATGTGATGTGCTATTCTAGGTTTATTTTATGTGTTATAATTTTTTTCTGTGATTTATTATTATGTTTCTATGGTGTGCTAAAGTTTTTAATCTATTCACTAATCTAGGGTCTGGAAGTGCTACTCTATGACTCTGATGCGCTAATTGGTAGTATCTATGTGCTAATTGGTATGCTAAAATTTCCAGCTTATGTGCTATTCTATTAGAGGTGCATGCTAAAATTTTCAAGTCATGCATTGTTATGTGATTATGATGCACTAAACTTCTCTATGATGTTCTATGTTAAATAGTTTGATAGTTTGATGTTTGTTTCGGTTTAACTTTTTATGTTTTTAAATGGATGATGAGCTCCGATTAATGATTTAAAAATACTAAAGCCAATATTCAAGCAGTAGTTTTTTCCTAGAGTCTAAAAACAAAGTGTATGTTCAAGGCTCAAAGAAAGCCCAAATTTCCATGAGCATAACACAAAGAAGACATTTCAAGCAGTTCTAACCTAAGGAGAGCATACAATGCAATATCTCAGTCCACAACCTGGAATCTCCATGATGCAAGTGTAAGCACCCTAAGAGGAGATACCCACTTTTTTCATTATTGAAAGATAGGAGCCTCCAAGACAAGAAGGTTAACGTGATCACCCTCTCCTAGGAAGGCTACAAGTATCCTATGCAAAGCCAAGGATTTTTGCCTCTCCTCCAAGGAGCTTGGTGGTGATTATCTTGGGGGGGGGAACCTGTTATCCCCTTGCATTGAAATTATCTCACCAAGGCTTAAAAGGGTGGCTTCTAATCTAATGGTACTAATAACGACATCCATTTAGAGCTTCAGGTTTAAAATCTGTTAAGAGGTCTCCCAGTCTTGAGAACCAGGGTTTGATATACCTGAAGGTATAAAGGAGAGCTATTCTCGAGCACTTTTGTTGACCTCTATTTTCATCGAAATCACTTTTATTTTAGAGTGGGTTGGATGAAATTGGCTTTATCCATTCCCACTAAGGTCGTTCCTGTCTCACCCAGCCTTATGGGCTACTTGGGAGGGAAGACCTTCTATGGTAATGCACTCCTTGAAATGAAAATTTGATGAGTCTAGTTTTTGGATTACCCAATGAAGGGGAGAGCATACTCAACTATCATCACAAACACATAAGACATGGTTTTCATTTACCACTAATTAAAGCTAGATGCCTAATTTAGTGAATTTAAATTTTAATGAATTTAAAATAGGTCCATCTCCTGCAGATACTATTAGTAGTTTTAGATTGTATTATTTGATAGCTTATTATGTACCAACAAGACAAAAAGTGCAAATTAATCTTGAAAAATCAAAATTCTATAGTTAAACATAGATGTTCTAAGATGGAGAATCTATGCGCTAATATTTTCATTCTATGTGCTACAAAAAGAAATCTACATGCGTTAAAATAAACTCGCGATGCGCTAATATGTGAAAGAAATGTGCTAAAAGTGTGATAGAAAGAAGACAAAATTAGATCCTCCCAGTGCATTGAAACAAGATGTAAATGCATTGTTCTGAACAAAATATGCACCAAAATAGATGTCTTATGCACTTGTATTTAATCTCTATGTGCTACAATTTATCACCAATGCACTAAACAAATATCAAAGATAACTTTTCAAGAAATGCCTGCAAGAAAATATTAAAAAGGGGGCAGGACCCCATGGTGGGGTGCTAGAAAAATGTTTTTTAAAATATATGAAATTAACTAATTAAAAGCATAAACAAACATCAATGAGACATTGTATCAAGGAGACCAATTAATCAACAAAAACAATCAATACTCCCTAATGGAATCCCACAGTCCTCTATCTTCAAGGACCTTGTAGATCTAGAGATGTGGCTCTCAACAACATAGATCTCAAGATGATAACCTAAAGAATGAGTAACTATTTGATATAAATGAAATGCATGATTACTATGCCATGATTAAATGAACAAGAAGCTACAATTATACTATATGCAATGTTGGTATGTTAAATGAAAATGCTAGAATTGCAGAATTAAAGATCACTAATGCAACATTAAAAACTCAGCTAAGGGAGAGAGAGAATGAATGCAAATTGAGACCATTTATAGATTTTCCAAGGCAAGAGCTGAGGTGATAGAATTGAATGATTGAGATTTATCCTAGAGAGATGAACAGTGAGAGATGGAAAGGTTAGAGGGAATCAAGAAGATATGACACTTGTCATCTTTAGGAGGAAAATTGCCATAAAGGAATTTCTAAGAGGGCCACACTTGTCCCACAAGAGAACAAGTGGCATAAAGGAAGAGGACATGTGTCAAGGATTCCATGTGTCCTCAAGAGAGGGTAACCAACCCATAAGTGGTTAGGATAAGGAAGTTGGAGGGGATAGGGTTAGTTAAGCCCAAGGTTAGATTTGGTGGGTTAGGATAGAAAGGGGTTAGGTTAGGTGGTTAAGGATTAGAAGTCATGTGAAAATTTGAATTAAAAATTCAAATTTAATGGGAAGAGATAATTAAATAAAACAGATTATTAAATTTGTTTATTTAATTAGGGAAAATGGAAGAAATGGATTATGATAGGAAGAATTAAAGAAATGAACTATATAAATAAATTTTCCAATTTATTTATAAGAAGAAGAATAACGACTTATTAATTAAATAACTTAATATTTAATTAATTCTCTCCAGGCCAATTTTTTAGTGTATACACTATCAATTTATAGTATAAAACTATAATTTCACTACTAGATATAGAGAAGAGAGCGAAAAAATAGAACTAGAAAGGATACCATACTAATCATCATCTTTTAGCCTTTTTATTTCTAAGGCTTTGGCCACCACAAGGCATTATGGGTTGCAAGCATCATGAGCCACTAGACTCACCATCTACAAGGGCGTCAAACACATCGTTCTCCACCCACACCACTTCTAGTATCAGAACCTCAAAATCTAGGTCCACATTCGATTATGCCTTGTTATCCTCTAGAAATACCTCATTTTGCATGTATTCTTTCACTGAGCCTTCCTCCATGACCATCTGAATCCCAACCAACCTCTATAGAAAGGTAATGAGCTCCTATCAATTCCTCCCCACATCCAATCAAATTGTATAGCTCCAAGGTGCTAATAAGGGGGAATTTCTTCACTTCCCCATCCCTTTCTTTCTGCATATAGTATTTATGTGGCATCAAAATGTGCAAATTTCCATCCACATTGTCTAGCATTGCATCAATCTCACCTCAGAAGCTATGTTTTAAAATTTTCTAGCATCTAGTACCTCAACTCTATCTTTCAGCTCCCCTACTATTAGCACCATGGACAAGAACATAGCAGTCACATTAGTATTCACCTTGTGATAGTGAGAGGCCATGAGAAACTCCTTCCCAAGGATGGTCTTCACAACATGAATTACCAAGGGGTGGCCCATGCTCAGTATAGCCACCAACCTTTAATCAAACACCTCCACTAAAAAGGACATCTATCACATGGATGACTCGATCAAAATTGAAGTGTCAATTTCTTCTTCTCTCATCTCACAAATTTACGCCACTATAGAGTAACTCATCTACTGCCATCTCCACCCATATATAGGTGCTTTCCTTGTGTCACCATCATGAAAGATTGTTCCCTTTCAAAGTAATGATTACTATCATCTAAGTTTATCTTTCCCAATCTGCCACTTAACCTTAATTATCTATTTTTGGAATATGTCACACAATTCCAGTAGTAACCGTATTGCCAATCATAATGGCAACAACATCTAAATTTAGATGTGGTTCCACCACTTCGTCCTCACTACATGTCACACAAGACCCAATTCATAATTTATTTTCTCTCAAACATCAAATCACCTGCACTACAAATAATATCTCAATATGCCTTCTATCAATGTCAACCCTCTAGTTTTCACTAGTAGCATTCTTGGCAATCTGGTCTGCTAATGTGTTGCCCTCCCTATGCATATGTGTGAGCGTAAAGTCTAAGAATTTCTCAATCAAAGATTTGATTGGAACCAACCATCTATTGAGCTTCCAATTCAGTGTTTGATATGGCCTAATCACATTGAAGGTGTTGAGGGAGTCACCTTCCAAGTGCACTCTATCCATCCTCAAATATAGGCCTAGTTCAAGACGTAGTAAGGCTGCTCAAAATTGGGCTAAGTTGTTAGTAGCCACACCTAGTGTCATTCTCTTTTCTCCAAGAATTCAACCTTCATGGTCTCTGGTGACACATCCAGCACCACTTAGTCCTAGATTTCCCATTGAGGCCCCATTGAAATTGATTTTGACCCAACCCACTTCCGAAGCAACCCACTAAACTCCAACCCTTGGATTTATAGGTTGATCAACCAACCCAACCCCATTAACGGGGGAGTGGCATTTCATATTATTAGTTTCTAAAGGATAGAATGTAATTATCTTAAGTCCCACCTAAATATTACTAATAATGACTAGACATATATAAAAGAGTGAACCAATTTGGTTGATTTTACCCTTCTCATTATGATTTCTAATCTAGTTCCATTCAACATTATTGAATATTAGGATGACCAAATGATGGAAATATTGATCAATTCTTTTTGTAACATGTATACAGAAATCTAAAAGTCTTTAGCTCCAAATCAAAATGTTTATACTCTTTTATGATACTTTAACATAGATGAATAATCAAAATTTGTGATTGGAAACTAATTCACTATAAATTTAATGTGGGTGGATATGGGGCCAATCTCATGCATCTCGTGCCTCACATGTAGTAATATTGAAGCAATAAAGCATAATGTATGGGATTGAAAAGATCTCAAGTTTTTTTAAATGAATATTTACAGTTGTTTTGTTATTATTTTTATTCAAAATTTATCTGGTGAACATATCATTTCGTGACTAAATATGCCAAACAATATAGTGACATAAACTTTTAGAAAAAGAATCAATAATAAATTATATTTATGTATTTAACAATTATTTTCTTTGTCATAATCTTTGTTCTAACATATTATTTTACATATCAATACAATTTATATGATTGGAATGATCTCTAGAGATTAATAAAATGATTTCCATTAAGTTAATACAATCTAAAACTACATAATTATGTTGAAGTATAACCATTAAAAAAAAATTAGCATAATTTGAAAAGAGCTACTTTTATATTCTTTTAATTTTTATCTATTAAGATTGCACAAAAAGTAAAATAAATTAAATTAGACTAAGTTCTGTTGTGTAAAAATAAGAAACAGTAAATAACATCCCAAAAAAAGCCAAAAGAACATTCTGGCTTAGAATTGTGAGCACCTTAATGAAATCAATAATAATGGGACAGAGCTTTTGAACTGCATGGATACATCAACTGTTGATTTCTCTTTTGCTTGCACTACTTATAATACGAAGGAGAGAAAAATTGAGCTCTAAAATGAAATAGCTATAAACCTTTCTTGTTTGAAAAGAAAAAAAGTTTTTTACTGATCAGATGCTTAGCAAGTTCATCCAAGGGACAAGGCTGTCAAACACTAACTTTTCAAAGCCAATGGTTGTGAATAAACATGAAAAATTCCTGCACCAAACAATGGTATTTTTTATATTTTAAAAGAATTTAAATGCATGGTTGAACTATAATATTTCAATAGTTGAAGTTTGAATAAGAAATCGTATATATGTTTAATTAGTTGTCAAAATATTTATATAAATTTATAGAAAGTTGTTGAGGCATCGTATATCTATAAATATGTAACACTATTTATGAATAATCTATGGGCAGCAAAAATTTTGGTTGCTTCAAGTTTTCTAATATAAATAAATATTACTTAAAAAGGGTCATATGGAGTTCCTTTTCCACAAGACAAAGAAAAAAGAAAGAAAGTTAAAAAGTAGATGAAAATGGAATAACACGTTTACAATAAATATGTAACACTATTTATGAATAATCTATGGGTAGCAAAAATTTCCCTTGCTTCAAGTTTTCTAATATAAATAAATATTACTTAAAAAGGGTCATATGGAGTTCCTTTTCCACAAGACAAAGAAAAAAGAAAGAAATTTCAAAAGTAGATGAAAATGGAATAACACGTTTACAATAAATATGTAACACTATTTATGAATAATCTATGGGCAGCAAAAATTTCGGTTACTTCAAGTTTTCTAATATAAATAAATATTACTTAAAAAGGGTCTTATGGAGTTCCTTTTCCACAAGACAAAGAAAAAAGAAATAAAGTTAAAAAGTAGATGAAAATGGAATAACACGTTTACAATAAATATGTAACACTATTTATGAATAATCTATGGGCAGCAAAAATTTTCGTTGCTTCAAGTTTTCTAATATAAATAAATATTACTTAAAAGGGGCCATATGGAGTTCCTTTTCCACAAGACAAAGAAAAAAGAAATAAAGTTAAAAAGTAGATGAAAATGGAATAACACGTTTACAATAAATATTTAACACTATTTATGAATAATCTATGGGCAGCAAAAATTTCGGTTGCTTCAAGTTTTCTAATATAAATAAATATTACTTAAAAAGGGTCATATGGAGTTCCTTTTCCACAAGAAAAAGAAAAAAGAAAGAAAGTTAAAAAGTAGATGAAAATGGAATAACACTTTTACAATAAATATGTAACACTATTTATGAATAATCTATGGGCAGCAAAAATTTCCGTTGCTTCAAGTTTTCTAATATAAATAAATATTACTTAAAAAGGGTCATATGGAGTTCCTTTTCCACAAGACAAAGAAAAAAGAAAGAAAGTTAAAAAGTAGATGAAAATGGAATAACACGTTTACAATAAATATGTAACACTATTTATGAATAATCTATGGGCAGCAAAAAATTTCGTTGCTTCAAGTTTTCTAATATAAATAAATATTACTTAAAAAGGGTCATATGGAGTTCCTTTTCCACAAGACAAAGAAAAAAGAAAGAAAGTTAAAAAGTAGATGAAAATGGAATAACACGTTTACAATAAATATGTAACACTATTTATGAATAATCTATGGGCAGCAAAAATTTCTGTTGCTTCAAGTTTTCTAATATAAATAAATATTACTTAAAAAGGGTCATATGGAGTTCCTTTTCCACAAGACAGAAAAAAGAAAGAAAGTTAAAAAGTAGATGAAAATGGAATAACACGTTTACAATAAATATGTAACACTATTTATGAATAATCTATGGGCAGCAAAAATTTCCGTTGCTTCAAGTTTTCTAATATAAATAAATATTACTTAAAAAGGGTCATATGGAGTTCCTTTTCCACAAGACAGAAAAAAGAAAGAAAGTTAAAAAGTAGATGAAAATGGAATAACACGTTTACAATAAATATGTAACACTATTTATGAATAATCTATGGGCAGCAAAAATTTTCGTTGCTTCAAGTTTTCTAATATAAATAAATATTACTTAAAAAGGGTCATATGGAGTTCCTTTTCCACAAGACAAAGAAAAAAGAAAGAAAGTTAAAAAGTAGATGAAAATGGAATAACACGTTTCCAATAAATATGTAACACTATTTATGAATAATCTATGGGCAGCAAAAATTTCCATTGCTTCAAGTTTTCTAATATAAATAAATATTACTTAAAAAGGGTCATATGGAGTTCCTTTTCCACAAGACAGAAAAAAGAAAGAAAGTTAAAAAGTAGATGAAAATGGAATAACACGTTTACAATAAATATGTAACACTATTTATGAATAATCTATGGGCAGCAAAAATTTCCGTTGCTTCAAGTTTTCTAATATAAATAAATATTACTTAAAAAGGGTCATATGGAGTTCCTTTTCCACAAGACAGAAAAAAGAAAGAAAGTTAAAAAGTAGATGAAAATGGAATAACACATTTACAATAAATATGTAACACTATTTATGAATAATCTATGGGCAGCAAAAATTTCCGTTGCTTCAAGTTTTCTAATATAAATAAATATTACTTTAAAAGGGTCATATGGAGTTCCTTTTCCACAAGACAAAGAAAAAAGAAAGAAAGTTAAAAAGTAGATGAAAATGGAATAACATGTTTACAATAAATATGTAACACTATTTATGAATAATCTATGGGCAGCAAAAATTTCCGTTGCTTCAAGTTTTCTAATATAAATAAATATTACTTAAAAAGGGTCATATGGAGTTCCTTTTCCACAAGACAAAGAAAAAAGAAAGAAAGTTAAAAAGTAGATGAAAATGGAATAACACATTTACAATCTGATATTAACAGAAAACCTAGTGAAGGTGGTATTCAAGAAGTGAAGTGAAGTGTCTTTTATTGTCCACGATGTCAGCCATCTATGTATGAGTCTACAAATGAATCAAGAGATGTGACATAACAAATAACATACCAGGCAATCCGCACAATTGATTATGAAAACACAAAGGCAATAGCACCTCCCTAAGGCAAGATAATTTCATAGATCGTAGATCGTCTTCAACATTTTGGAGAGTCTAAAATAGTTGCAAACAGTATCATTGAGTGGAAAGTGATCACTAAGTTTTAATTTCCATGTAACGTTGAATCGACATAGTTTATTTAGATAAGCTACCACAACCAGAGAATGCCAATCCCTCAGTCTGTTAGCTATCAAGAATTTTGTGGGCTAATGCAGGTGATGCGGGTGGGATGGAAGGGGACTACAAATTTATTGTTCATGGTGGGATTTGTGCATTATGTAGTTGTTTTTATGACTCAAAATTACTGAAATAATTTTATTGTAATATTGTAAATACAAAATACATCCAAAACAAATACAAATTCAAACCTCTCATTTAATGATATAAAATTAAAATAGTGTCTGAAATGGGTTTGTGACTCAAAAACCTCCAATTAATTTTAGCTATACCTTTCATTTAATGAGATTAAATTATATCAGTGTCTTAAAGGGGTTAGGCTTCGAGTTCTTTTGATAGAAAGAAATAAGATCATTTATTTTGTATGTTCATGATAGTTTGTTAGAGTGGTTGTGTCAGAGAAATTTTTGGTTGACAATAAAAAATGATTTTGGATTGCAATATTTAAAAATGAAAATTTTAAATTCTTGGAATATGAAAATCTTGAACATGATAGATTAAGGATTGCAATATTAAAAAATCAACTTTTTAAATTCTTGGAGCATGAAAATCTTGAACATGTAGTTATACTTGTTTTTTCTAGTAAGAAAAACCTTAAAGAATCAATGACTCCAATAGAGATCGGTGATGTTAATTCTTTACATGCTATAAAAGATCATTGGCACATACGAGCTTTTTGTACTTTAACAAGAGAAGGGCTACATCATATGAGGAAGGAAAACAATCATATGTTAAGAATAGTGGCAAAATGTGGAAGGAATTTTGTTAGATCTTGTAGCTTCAAATCCCTTGGTAAACATGTATCGAAAATGTGGAAGAATAGACAATGCACTTGAACTATTTTGAAAAGATGCCTATAAGAAATTTGGTCTCATGGACTACAACTATTGCACAATATGCACAAAATAGATTTTCTGAAAAGACTTTTGAAACTTTCTAACAAATGCAATTCTGGGTGTAAAGCTAAATTCTTCAACCTTTTCCATCACCCCTCCTACTTATGCCAAAATGGGAGCTTTGGAACAAAGCATGGATACCCATCAAAGAATAATGAAAAGAGGATTTTTTTGTCATTTATTATAGCTAGAAATTCTCTCATAGACACTTTTGCAAAATGGGGAAGAATAGACAAGGCATGCAAAAAATTTGATAGCATGCTTCAAAGAGATGTCATCTCATGGGATTCCATGATTGTAAGATATGTAAAAAATGGATTTATTTAAAAGGTTATTGAAACTTTCAATAAAATGTAATTGGCAAGTATAAGGCCACATTTCACAACCATTTTCAATATCCTCTCTACTAGTGGCAAAATGGGAGCTTTGGAACAAGGTGTGGACATCCACTAGAGCATAGTGGAAGGGGAATTTAATAAATGCATACAAATAGTTTGACAAAATGCATTAAAGAGATGTCATCTAATAGAATTTCATGAATGTAATTGACATATTTAAAGCCACATTTCATAGCCTTTTTTCGTATCCTCCCTACTAGGGCCGAAATGGGAGCTTTGGAACAAGGTATGGACATCCATCAGAGCATAGTGGAGGGGGATTTTTGTCACATATTATAGGTAAATTATGGAACAATCTTTTCAAATGTTATCATTGTAATTTCTCAAGTAGACATGCTTCCAAAATATGGAAGGATATACAATGCACGTGTAACTACCCATGCATGCAAAATGTGAATGCATAGACAAGGCATGTGTAATTGTCCTGGTAGACATTATGAAAAATTTGAAGCATATAAAGTGTTAGAAGTATGATTACTTGTTAATGCCTAATACAACCACTAGACTTATATAATCCACAAGAGGTGATAAACCCATCTCATAAACCCAAGCGTTGTGTTGCACAACACAAGGAGACCAAGGATGCACACCTTGCAACAATCCCCCCAGTGTAAGCGGAGGGGTTTGAACTTGTTAGAATTACAACTGTCATTGACCTGTTAATGCTTGATACAACCACTAGACTTATAGAATCCACGGGAGGTGGTTAAGCCATGCCACAAACCTATGCATTATGTTGCACAACACAAGGAGACCAAGGGCACACACCTTGCAACAATCCCCCCTAGTGGAAGTGAAGGGGTTTGGACCTATGGACTAGGTTCTAATACCAATTGTTGATGTTGGCATTATTGGATGAATTGATTATGTGGTACATTGATGTTTTGTCATTGATGTCAACACTAGTTGTTATGGTTGGTTATTGGCATACGAGTTTTGGTTATCGGTAGAAGATCTAGTGTTATCGACAGAAGAGACTATATGTTGGGCACTTTCGACATGTTTGGATCAGTAAAGTATGTTTGATTTCATGTGTTATATACTCCATGAGCATGTTTTGGTCAGTTGGTATTGACTTCATAATCGGATGCTATCATACATTCTGGTAAACCCTTACCGACATTCGTTTAAGGCTCTATCGGCAGAGCTTTCACTAAGGAATCTTGACAAGATACATAATTTGTGTTGGTGCAACTTCTAGATGAATTTCAGGATGCTGAAGATGTTCTTTGATCATGCTTCAACTCCTTAAAGACATTGCTTTGGCATGGTGGACCCAGAATAGGTCTAGTATCTATCTAGATTATGGACCAGTACCATGATAAAACCTACTCTACATGTTAATGGGATGTTTCGAGATGATCTATGGATTTATTATTGTTGTTTTGATCTTAAGCCAACATGGCATATCATTGTAATATGGATTTATTTAATGATCTTATTGTAATATCTTTTAGGTGGCCGACCTAATTGGTTTAGGTCTTAAGGTTTGTATAAAATGATGTAAGATCTCATTGTAGATCATGGGGAGTGTGTGTCGTGGTCTTGGAATGTAATATCATATGTGAAGGAGATATGGTTGATCATAGGTGATCGAATTGGGATTAAGGAAAAGGTGAAATGCCTCTGGTATTGAGCTTAACCGAGACTGTAATCAAGCATGGTAGATGCTATTTCTGGCAGTTCACTCTATTGGATTGTTGTCCATTTATCTTGAGATGGTTGTAGCCTCTCTTTAGTTAGTGAGACTCTTTTGTAATGAGAAGTAAGCTCTAGGTAGTGTTCCTTCCTGCATGTGCAGGCCCCTCATTGTATCACATACTTTCTGCAGAAGTATCATCTGACTGTGGGTAGGCTTCTCACCATGGTTTTTCCATTTCTGAGTTTTCCATGTACAAATCATGGTATTATATGGTATGGTTGCTTTGCATTGATTATCTAGTTAATTGTTAAGTTGTATTGTTTACCGGTATCTGTTCCTACCGGCATCTATATGTTCTTTACCGGTACTTGATTTGTTTTAAGGTTGTATTATGGATTAAAAGTTATAATCTGTTAACAATTGATTCACCCTCCCCCCCTCTTAGTTGTTCACTGGTTATCCTAACAATTGGTATCAGAGCCTTGGTCCTCTTTTGCAGAAGCTTAACTGTTTGAGGTAGATCCTATGGCAGATAACACTTCTAATCCACCGACAATTATTTTCAGAAGAGAAATCCCTAAGCTTGATGGAACAAATTATGGGATATGGAAAATTAGAATGGAAACTCATCTTAGATCTCTTGGCAAGGATATTTGGGAGATCATTGAGAAAAGATACACACCTTATGATCCGGCATCTAGCAATCCTGCTCCTACAGATGGATAAGAATATTAAAAATGATTGCAGAGTGTTATCTCGTCATATGTCCTCCATCAAAAGAGCAAGTCGCCTTACTGATTTTTATTTGTGTCCTTTTTCCAGATATCCTTGGGTTCAATTCATAATCCATTTGTAAATTCTCTCTTAATTTGTAACATCAAGTTTTAATGGTTTGTTTGAACTTCATGAACTCATTGAATCGTTCTGTAGGAAGTTCGTAATGTTCATTTAGGTTCAGCAGGTTCTAAGGCATCAAAAAGGTTTTCATGCTAACGTTCACTTAAAGTTTTTTTTGCAGCGGTTCTTTTTGATGGTCATGGAGGACGTGTTATTTTCTCTTTCTCCGAGCTGTGAACCTTTTGAACCTAGTTCAAACTATTCAACAGTGTTCAACATGTTCAAAGTTGTTCAAAAAACCGGTGACACTTAACAAAGCTAATCTTTTCAAGGAGGATTTTCTTGGCGCAGTGTACACTTTGAACTACTTGAACTCTCATGAACTCAGTTCAGATTGTTCACATGTGTTCAAAATAGGTGGGTCCCATGGGCTAAAAAAAATGATGGCGCATTTATTGTGAAGTAAGATGAAGATTGAACCATATCTTGGGTGACATCAACTGGTTGAGTTTTTAAGGCAAGTAATCATTTTTGGGAATTGGTGGTTACTACAAAAATGCTGCCATGCATTTAATGCATGCATGTGATGTCCAATCCCAATGCTTGGCACATTTGAGTTGACAATTGGAATTAATGCACTTAATGAGTTTGAATCACTTCTTTCCCTATAAGGTATCAAGTGATTAGTTTTTGAGAATTTGTTCTTCATTTGCTGCGGAGTTTTTAGATAGAAGTTTTGTTTGCTGGTAGTCATCCATTTCATCTCAACTATGAAGGTAAGTTTGTTCCTGTCCTCTCCAATGATTTTTACCTGCTTTTCCTCTCTTGTAATAAGTTTTGCTGGGAAATAGGGGTTGTTATTTATGAATTATGAAGTCTACCTTACACCTCTTCGGGAATATTTTTAGTCTGGCATGTATAGAGCCCATAGTCAGTGATACTGACTTAAAAGGGGAAAACTTAGAAGTTTTAAAAGAAAAGGTGTTCAAGGGAATTGATGGTTCATTCGGTGTAGAAATTATGAGTAGTGGTCTTATAGAAGTAGCAGCCTTTCCTCCTGCTATCCCTTGCTCAGAACTAGTTAGAGAATGTATTGCAAGGTATGATCCCATCTCCGAAACCATCAAAAGGGATAGTGGTGAAACCCTCCTTGCAATTAACCAAGAAGTTATCTCCTCTATTTTCAAGTTACCTGATTATCAGTTCTCAAACTTTTCTCCCACCCAATCTATTACTGAGTTCAACGCAGATAGAACTGGGCACCGGAATAATGTAGCAAAGTATTGGTTGAAGGTTCCTCAGAGGGGTGGCTCCAGGTTACCCAAGTATCCCAACAAGAACCATATGCTTCCTCATATTCATGACATCATGCTACTACTACATTGAGTCAAAGGTTCAACAGAGGCCTATAGTTTTGATGATTGGATTTATTGCTATCTACAACTGGTACTTGAAGGGAAACAATATCTTGATTGGGTAGAGTTGATTGCCAATTCTATGAGGGAGCAGCTGAGCATGGCCAAATAGTTCAAGCAGAATTTCTTTTTGTCCTCATATTTGATATATTGCTTGGTGTATGTAAAAGACATAGTGGGTATACCTCAGCAGCTCACTGAAGGAGAGGTAGATCTGTGTATGATTTTTACCCTATGTTACAGAGGGATAATGCTTTGCAAGACTTTAGGAGAGTACACAATGCTTTTATGGGAGATTTATGTTACGAGCTAATGAACATGAAAACCAAGAGGATGTCTGAGGATGCACAGGTATTAGTGAAGAAATACGGTAGTTTCTTTATTCAGTTCTGTCACTTTTTCTACATAAGAGTTGGTAGCTTCGAGGAAGAACCTTTCAAGCTCCTTCGTTTTTGTTCAGATTGTTTTGTTCTGGCTGAAATCTGTAGGCAATTGGCTGTCATGATTAAGAAGGTGCAACCCAGGGATAAATGGGAAGATCATTTTCCAATTCAATTGGGTATTTTGTCCTGCAGTTCAATGTCAGATGCTTTAAGCATTGGAGTAGACTTGAAAAACTTCAATTTTTCATTATATCATCAAAGAAAAGGTTTTGACAATAAGGGATTTTCACAAAGCCTTGGTTTGATGTCGTACCTCCCAATCTCACATTTGGAAGTCTTCTGGGAGGATTGTAATGATGAGCTTGAGGTATTTAAAAGGACAAACATGAGAATGGTTTTGGAGTAGGTAGTTTCACTACAGGTGAAACTTGACATAGGTAGGATTGAAGAAGATTATCTGGACCTTTTTGAACTTGGATACCTGAACCAATCCGAGCCTAAAATGGCCTGCATTAATTGGAATGCAGAGGAAGAGGATAACATTCAGCTAAAAACAAAGAGGGTTTTGGAAAGAACAGTGGAACAGATTAACAAGTAAAGGACGATGAAAATAGGCAACAAGATTGAGCCTGCAAGAATTAGTGAAGTTGGTCTGCGTTCCTCAAAGCATTTTTCTAACCCCACTTCTATGCCTGTTCATGAAGGTAAAGATAAGAGGCCATCTTACGCCAAGCAAAAGCCCAATCCGACTCTGAATTTTATTGCTCCTCGATAAACCAAGTCACGGAGCACCGCGCAGAAGAGAATGGACTAGACCAAACATACAGAGGCAAAGGACAAAATTCTTGACGCTCAGATTTTTGAAGTGGAGGATCTAGACAGTGACATTGTCAACACTATGGATTCTCATGTAGTCACCATAGCCATGTCGTCACCACCTAAGCTGACCAGAGGAACAACTAGCTCGAGCGCTACCCCTAAATGGCTATCCACTTTGGTGAGCAAGAAGCGAAGTTTCCTTCTAGTAACCATCCCAATCTAGGATATGGTGGTGAAGTACATGAAAAAGTGTCCCAAGCCAAAGAAGTTTAAGACAGCTGCCAGATTGGATACTAATGAAGAGACTGGGAAGTGGGTTGCCGAGATTGCTTCTTATAAGCCTAAGGATGAGAACAAGGAGGTAAATGCAGAAGACTTTGAGATCACCAAGGTAGAGCTCAGGAATATGAGTAGAGATTCAGATAATCACTTTTTCCAGGTATCAGCCAAGAAGATGCTCACTAGGACCGAAAAGGATGGGCGTGAGAAAAGAGAGCTGAAGCGGCATATCAAAATTCTTGCTCAATTCATTGATAGTATCGACTGCTTTGGAGCACTTCCCATATCGCATACTTCAGAGAGTTTTGATCCCACCGTGCCAGAAAACAAGAAGCTTATGAGTCAAGTTCATTGGGCTAAAAGCATTGCAGGGGCTGTGGAAAAGTGGATTGAGGGAGTGATTAAAGATGGAGAAAACTATATCACAAGCTCTAGGAAGTTATGCGACAAAATACAAAGCCTCATTGCAGAAATTTAGAACCAGATAGTGCCATGGGAGAAAGAAGAACATAAGTGGGAAAATGTCTTGCCTATGCTTACTAAGATAGAGGAGTACGGGGCTGCCAAGTTCTTAATAGAGAATTCAATTAAGCTAGTAACTGATGAGTGCCAACTCTTTGTGTTGAAAAAGACTATAATGTGGCAGGTACTCACTTTTAAATCTGTGATTTCTAATGCTAGAACCTCTGTTTATGAACTTCAGGACCTCCAATGCAATTTGGTTAATGACAACAAAGTGGTAAATCTGGACCATGAATGGCAACTGGGAATTTGTGGACTAAACACACAAGACGCGATAAAATCTTTTAAGCTATATATGGAGAAGGTTAAGGCCAAAGGCAACTTCACCCTCGAGGATATAACACAGGTGGCTCGGATTGAGTCTATGACATTCATTGGTAATGATCAGTTACCCAAGCATGCCGAGAAAATGGTGAAGCATAGATGGGATAAAGAAGCTACAAAAACCAAGATCAAATCCATGAAGAACTCAAGCCAATCTATAATCCAAGAGCTTGCAACTGCCCACAACGCATAGAAAGGTGGAGAAGAAGACGATGATGGAGAGGAAGTGTAGCATGACAGGAGTGCTTTGTTTTTAATTTTTATATGTTTTTCATGATCTAGCAAATGACTTCGGGACACCTGTCCCTAATTTCTTTGTTCGTTATTATAACTGCTTCGGAGGAGGTCAATTTTTAAGGGAGACCTCCTATGTTCTTTAAGACTATAAATAAGTTTAAGTTAGATAGAGAAAGGGTTAGAATAGTTTACTGAGACTTTAGTTTTTTTTAAATTTCTGTGTTTAATTGAAAGGATGTCTTCAGTCTCTTAAAATCGTAAATTAGAAAGAACATGTATGTGTGTTATTGTGTCTTTGTTGCACAAAAATATAGATATATATGAAGATCATATATGTTTTGGAGAAGGAAAGCCTTTGAGTTTAGAATCCATGGAATGATATTTCTTTGTGAATGTTAATCTCATCGAATACCTGTGATCTCCTTTCTAATGGGAAATGTCATTATTATTCTGGGACTCCTTTTTGTGCATTTTTGAAGGATTTGTGTTTTAAAAAAAAAAAGATTTTAATTTCTCTTACCTGTTTCTAGTGAAGTGTTGAATCGGTGCATCTAAAATTTGTTTCAATTACTTACCGATTCTCATATAGAAGCATTTTAAGGGTAACATGATCTGAAATATTTGTGAAACCATTAGCCTCTCATCTAAGAATGAGTAGGTCGCCTTATGTGCTTTTAGGTTAAAAGCATATCAGTTTAGTTTAATTAGATCATTCTTTGAATAACTAATGGAGGGAGCTATACCTATCAAATATTCAGAGGGAAGTAGTGTGCATCACACTTACCCAACTGTTTAGTTGAACTTTTGTCTTTTGATGGAAGCGATAGAGTTTGAAATAATTTTATTTAAAGAAAGACAAAAATCTATTCACTAATAGATTTTTTGGCGACTCTGTTGGGGAGTCAAACATTCAATAGACCAGTGTGTTGCATGCATGTTAGAGTTGAACTCATAATCAATAGTATCAACAGGTTTTCTTTATCTGGAAGGAATTTTACCAAAAAAAAAAAAAAAGGTGAACGGCTGAGAAAATTTTCCGTAACTCAAGAACATTGTCGAGGTTGAAAGAATTGTTTAGAGAACCTAGAGAGGACAACACTGGATTCTCGTCCTTATACCAGATCACAAAGGAGAGAGGGATTTGTTGATGATTGTTTTGAAGAATTGCAAGGGTTATCATTTGCCACAAATTTTACCCCCAAGAGGAATGCTAAATGTAGACCTTCTTCTCCTACCAGAACCATTCCCAAGGTACCTTCCTCTTCTAGTCACTAGCAAGCATTAACGCTCACCGGAATCCAAGCTCCTCCCCTTGTAACTATTTACCCTAGTTTCATTATGGCCCAACCATGGGGTGCCGGATATGGACCTCTTTCCCTCGGAGCCCATAATCCACTTCCCAAAGGGGCTAAGGACGTTTTACCTAAGTTTAACGGGGATGGGAAAATCTTGGTTGAAGAACACTTGAATTCTTTCAATGTAGCTACTGGGATACTAGCAGTACAGGATGAAGATGTGGTTGTTAGGATTTTTGCTCAAACCCTTACTGAGGGAAGAGAAGATTGGTTCAGTCAACTGCAGGCTGGATCTATAACCGATTGGCAGTCGATGAAAACTACTTTTGAGAAATGGTTCAAGAGTGTCGATGATGAGCACTCATTGTTGGCTTAGCTCACACAAATGAAGAAGGAGATTCATGAGCCAATGAGGGACTATGTAGCTAGGTATAATAAGATTATCCATAAAATTCCCCAGGCTAAGAGACCAACTCCTGACAACCAACAATGTTTCTTTATAAACTCCATGCCTCCTGATGTCAGTTTTCATCTTAGAAGAAATAGACTAGCTAATCTTGACACTACACAAAATCGGGCTATAGAGCTTGAAGATGATTTAATAATAGTCGGGAAGTGTAGAAAGGATGTGCAAATTCCTCAAGGTCAATCTCAAGCTTTAACCTCTTCGACCGATCTAGTTGTTCAAAGACTAGTCAATGACATGATTGCTTTGAAGAGGCAAATACCAAAACCTAGAATTTCCTACCCACAGCCCTATCAAGATATAAGTAGAAAACAACCAAACCAGTATGATTATGGGTGGACTTTGCAATTGCCTGCTGCCCCACAAAGATTACAAATAGAGGCTCCTCCTGATAAAGGTGACATGTGCTCTTTTCCCCTTACAACAGATCATGATGGAATTTCCTGTCCCGATATGATAAGGCATGTTCAAATGAAAAACTCAAAGGATGAACTAGGTGAGTTCACTGAGGCAGATAAGATTCAAGAAGTACCTAGTGACTCTAGAACATTTTACCTTGAATATGAATCCGATTCAGAAACAGGTGGTGATATTTTGGTAACTCTTGAAGATCATGCCTATGCAATCCTTACGAGGAATCAACGAACCTCCTAACCTGCTCCTTTTGCGAACTCTTCCGGAACTAATTTCAAGGGCAAGGAACCTACTAGTAATGATTTTTCCTCTCATACAAAGACCCCTGAAGTGAAGATTTTGCAAAGAAATTTTGAAAGTAGAAATAGTTCTTCTCCTTCCTCCTCCTTTGATATAATTGAATTTTGTAAAGCCTCTATTGTTCAACTCTCTACTATTGAATATTTGAAACTAAATCCAAAGGAACTAGACAAATTGGTCAAGTATGTGAAAGGTGATTCTACTTCAGAGTCCTCTCTGCTTAAATGTGTGGTTGATAGTGATTTGTTTACTGCTGAGAAACATACACTCATTTCTTCCCCTTTCACTGATTCAACTAATCCCTGTGCTTTCCACAATGCCGAAGATAAACTGGATATGGAAGTTCAAAAGCTTAGCAATTGTATTATAGATTCAGGGGCTTCAGATAACATAATTCCATAATCTATTGCTAGGTCTTTAGGTTTAACACTTACTAAGACATTTGGGAGATGTTATTCGATGGATGGGAAGTAGGTCCCTCTCATTGGGCAGGTGAAGGATGTTCAGGCAGTGCTGGCAGCATGTCCTAATAAAAGGGCAAAATTGACCATCTTGGTTGCCGACATTCCTGCAAGTTATGGGATGCTTTTAAGTAGGACTTTCTGTAAAGAGCTTGGAGGTGAAATTAATATGGATTGGTCGGAAGCTATTATCCCATTAGGGAAATAGAATATCAAACTTGAACCTAAGCCAAAGAATAAATATACAGTCTTTCCCTCCGATAATCCCAAATCCTAGATTCTGTTCCAAGAATGTGAATTTGGAAACTATCTCATCCTTGCACCTGATATAAAAGAACCAAGAGAAGCAGTTGATGAACAAGGCGGACTCTGGCAGATGGAATTTGATGGAAGTTGTGCCAGTTCTGGCTCTGGAGTAGGGGTTGTTTTGTTGTCCCCTAATGGTAACATTTTTCCTTTTTCTTTCAAGTTGGATTTCAAGAATACTAATAACACTGCAGAGTATGAGGTATTATTGTTAGGATTGAATGAGGCCAAATGTAAGGGTATCAAACTACTTAGGGTAAAAAGTGATGCGGAGTTGATTGTCAAACAGGTAAGAAACGCTTATTTAGTTAAGAATGATAGACCGAAACACTATAGAAATAGGGTTTGGAATGAGATAGAGTTTTTTTTATGCTTTCTCAATTGAGGCTATACCAAGGGAACAAAATGCTAGGGCTGATTCATTGGCCGTTTCAGCTTCTCTCTTGCTACCACACCCAGATTTTAAGGATGATTCTTATAGGATTGAAATGATTTATAGACCTAGTGTTCCTGATAATGTGAATCATTGGAAAGTATTTGATACAAACTCAAATTAAATATTTCTTGGAGTGCACCCATTCGTTTGTCCAATCATATTTCAAAGGTTCTGAAGATAGTTGCAAAGAATTTTGTCCAGACCCTGGCATTGATTCTGATAAGAATTTCATTCAGCTGAAAGGAAACAAAATTCTGAAAGGTTTGGTGATGCTAGAGAGGATTTTCACTCATAATGATGTGTTCACTGGCAAGAAAGCTCCTGATGATGATGGGAAAGGAAGTTGTGAAAAGATTAACCTTGGTGATGAGTCTGATCCCAAAATGCTAACAATTGGCAAATGTTGTTCCTCTGAGGAAAGGTGAATGCTTAATGGGTTACTGAAAGAGTACATTGATGTGTTTGCATGGTCTTATGATGATTTGAAGGAATTTAGGAATGGACAGTTCCAACATCAAATTCCATTAAAGCTTGGTGTTTCTCCTTTTAGACAAAAACTAAGAAATTTTAATCCCGTGATGGCAGACACAATCTTCAAGGAAGTGGATAAGATGCTCAAAGCCAGAATTATATATCCAATTCACCACTCTACTTGGGTAGCCAATATAGTGCTAGTAAGGAAGAAGAATGGGGGAATTCAGATTTGTGTAGATTTTCGCAATCTGAACTAGGAAAGTCTTAAAGATAACTATGCTTTGCCCAATATGGATCATATTCTGCAGACAGTAGCTGGCTCGGAAATGATGTCAATGTTAGATGGTTTTTTTGGTTACAATCAGGTTAGTGTTGCAAAGAATGAACAACACAAGACAACATCCATCACTCCATGGGGAACATTCGCATATAATTGCATGCCATTTGGTTTGATCAACACCGAAGCTACTTTCCAAAGGGCCATGGATTCCTCCTTCAGGGATTTTTGTGATAGAATTATTGTTGTTTACCTAGATTACTTGATTGTATTTTCTAAAGATAGGAAGAATCATCTCAAAGATCTGAGGGCGGTTCTACAGCGTTGCCAAGAACATGGAATCTCTCTGAATCCAAAGAAGTCTATTTTCTGCGTAACCGAGGGCAAATTATTGGGACATATCATTTTGAAGGAAGGTGTCAAGATCGACCCTGATAGAGTCAATGCAATTCAACATCTTAGCCTACCCTCGAATCAGACTAGAGTAAGGTCATTTTTCAGCCAAGTGAACTTTCTAAGAAGATTTGTACCCGAGTTCGCAGAAACTACCAAGCATATCATTAGCTTGTTGAGTGAAAGGTACCCCTTTAAATGGACTGGTGAAGCTAAAGAAGCTTTTGAAAATATCAAGAGTTCAGTTGCTAATGCGCCAACCCTTATTACCCCAGATTTCATAAAAGACTTCGTCATATACTGTTACGCCTCCGAACATACAATGTCTGGAATATTATTGTAGGTGGATGATTCTAGGACTGAAGCACCTATTGCATTCATGAGTGTCCCTCTCAAGAAGCATGAGCTTAAGTATTCACTCTCAGAGAAACAAGCATTCACCGTGGTTAAAGTTGTAAAGCAATTCTGGTATTACATCTTACACTCTCATTCTGTGGTTTTTGTTCCGGATTCTGTAGTAAAAAGTATTTTGACTCAACAAGAAGTCGGACTCAATAAAAGGGGAATGTGGGTACCTAAAATTCAGGAGTATGATCTAGATATTCATCCTAAGAGGACAGTTAAAGGGTAGGGCTTATGCAAACTAATAGCTGAAAATAAGATAGATACAGAAAAAGAGTCACCATTGACATTGTTCATAGGGTTGCAAGATACCTGGTTTTCTAACGTAGCCTATTATCTGACCTACGACAGTTGCCTGAGTCATATGTCAACTAAAGAATAAAGGAACCTCAAGTTAAAAATGGCTAAGTATGTTATTTGGCAAGATGTTCTGTACAAAAAAGGGTTGGATGGTACTTATTTGAGGTGCGTAGATAAGCCACAGTAGCAAAGGCTCCTAGAGGTTTATCATGGGGAAGCCTATGGTGGACATTTATCATCCTCGGTAACCGCTTTTAATTTTTTAAGGAATTGCTTTTATTGGTCTGGTATGTTTCGTGATGCATATATTTATGTCAAGGGATGTGAAAAATGTCAACTGTTTTTCGGGAAACCACACCTAGCTGCTCTACCTTTAAAGCCTATGGTAATAGATGAACCCTTCAAACAATGGGGTATTGATTTTATTGGACCAATAAACCCTCATTCCAGTGCTAGTCATATGTATATTCTGACAGCAACAGATTATTTTATGAAGTGGGTGGAGGCTGTTCCCACCAAGAGGGTGAACTCAGAAGTTGTATGTAATTTTCTCAGAGATTGCATTCTTGTCCATTTTGGGGTCCCTTAGAAGATTGTTGCAGATAATGCATCATACTTCTCCTCTAAAGAATTGACTATGTTCTGCTATGAACATCAAATTACTCTCTCACACTCCTCTGATTATTTCCCACAAGGTAACGGGTAACAAGAACCTGGTGGCATTTATGAATAAATTGGTTGATGATAATGCCTGGAACTGGCATAAGAAGGTATATGAAGCCCTATGGGTGGATAGAATTACTCCTAAAAGAGCCATTGGAATGGCACCTTTTGAGCTAGTGTATGGGATTGGTGTGAAAGTTTCTTTACCCTTGGAATTGTTGGCGGCTAAGCTTCAAACAGTGATTGAGGATTCCTTTTTCCAAAATACCCTCGAGAAGAGAGTTATGTCTTTGATGAAGTTAGAAGAGGAAAGAGAGATGTTAGTGGATAGAATTATTGAGCATCAGAGTAGGGTGAAGAGGATCTTTGATATGAGAGCTTGGCCAAGAGGTTTTCTTAAGGGAGATGAAGTCCTATTATGGGACAAGAGGAGAGAACCAAAGGGTGCTCACGACAAATTTGACTCATTATGGAAGGGTCCGTTCAAGGTTCATGAAGTGGTAGGATCGAATGCATTCAAACTGACTTATCTTGATGGGGCAGTTATGCCCTATACCTATAATGGGCAAGACCTCAAGCTCTACAAACTCTAAAAACTGTAGTTAAAAGTTCTTGTATATAGTAGTTAGTTGTTTGTTTCATATCTGTTTGCTGTGAGTCCTCTTTGCCCCCTTTCTATTTTTGTTGTGTGAAACCAGAGATTTAGAGTTCTTTGCATTTTTCACAAAATACAATCCCCAGTCAGAGCCAATGTTATCTCGTCATTTGTGCTCCATCAAAAGAGCAAGTCGCCTTACCGATTTTTATTTGTGTCCTTTTTCCAGATATCCTTGGGTTCAATTCATAATCTGTTTGTAAATTGTCTCTTAATTCATAGCGTCAAGTTTTAATGGTCTATTTGAACCTCATGAACTCATTGAACTGTTCTATAGGAAGTTCGTAATGTTCATTTAGGTTCCGCAGGTTCTAAGGTGTCAAAAAGGTTTTCATGCTAACGTTCACTTAAAGTTTTTTTTACAGCGGTTCTTTTTCATGGTCATGGAGGACGTGTTATTTTCTCTTTTTTCGAGCCATGAACCTTTTGAACCTAGTTCAAACTGTTCAACGGTGTTCAACATGTTCAAAGTTGTTCAAACAACTGATGACACTTAACAAAGCTAATCTTTTCAAGGAGGATTTTCTTAGCGCAGTGTACACTTTGAACTACTTGAACTCTCATGAACTCAGTTCAGATTGTTCATGCATGTTCAAAATAGGTGGGTCCCATGGGCCAAAAAGCATGATGGTGCATTTATTACGAAGTAAGATGAAGATTGAACCATATCTTGGGTGACGTCAACTGGTTGAGTTTTTAAGGCAAGTAATCATTTTTGGGAATTGGTGGTTACTCCAAAAATGCTGCCATGCATTTAATGCACGTGTGTGATGTCCAATCCCAATGCTCAACACATTTTAGTTGACAATTAGAATTAATGCACTTAATGAGTTTGAATCACTTCTTTCTCTATAAGGTATCAAGTGATTAGTTTTTGAGAATTTGTTCTTCATTTGCTGCGGAGTTTTTGGATAGAAGTTTTGTTTGCTGGTAGTCGTCTGTTTTGTCTCAATTGTGAAGGTGAGTTTGTTCCTGTCCTCTCTAGTGATTTTTACTTTCTTTTCCTCTCTTGTAATAAGTTTTGCTGGGAAATAGAGGTCGTTATTTATGAATTATGAAGTCTACCTTACACCTCTTTGGGAATATTTTTAGTCTGGCATGTACAGAGCCCATAGTCAGTTATATTGACTTAAAAGGGGAAAACTTACAAGTTTTAAAAGAAAGGGTGTTCAAGGGAATTGATGGTTCATTCGGTGTAGAAATTCTGAGTAGTGGTCTTATAGAAGCAACTGCCTTTCCTCCTGCTATCCCTTTCCTGGAACTAGTTAGAGAATGTATTGCAAGGTATGATCCCATCTCCGAAAACCTCAAAAGGGATAGTGCTGAAACCCTCCTTGCGATTAACCAGGAAGTTATATCCTCTATTTTCAAGTTACCTGATTATCAGTTCTCAAACTTTTCTCCTACCCAATCGATTACTGAGTTCAACGCAGATAGAACTGGGCACTGGAATAATGTAGCAAAGTATTGGTTGAAGGTTCCTCAGAGGGGTGGCTCCAGGTTACCCAAGTATCCCAACAAGAACCATATGCTTCCCCATATTCATGATGTCATGCTACTACTACATCAAGTCAGAGGTTCGGCAGAGGCCTATAGTTTTGATGATTGGATCTATTGCTATGTACAACTGGTACTTGAAGGGAAACAATATCTTGATTAGGCAGAGTTGATTGCCAATTCTATGAGGGAGCAGCTGAGCATGGCCAAATAGTTCAAGAAGAATTTCTTTATGTCCTCATATTTGATATATTTCCTGGTGTGTGTAAAAGACATAGTGGGTATACCTCAGTAGCTCACTGAAGGAGAGGTCTCTGTGTATGATTTTTACCCTATGTTACAGAGGGATAATGCTTTGCAAGACTTTAGGAGAGTACACAATGCTTTTCTGGGAGATTTATGTTATGAGCTAATGAAAATGAAAACCAAGAGGATGTCTGAGGAGGCATAGGTATTAGTGAAGAAATATGGTAGTTTCTTTATTCAGTTCCCTCACTTTTGCTACATAAGAGTTGGCGGCTTCGAGGAAGAACCTTTTAGGCTCCCTCATTTTTGTTCAGATTATTTTATTCTGGCCAAAATCTGTAGGTAGTTGGCTGTCGTGGTTAAGAAGGCGCAACCAAGGGATAAATGGGAAGATCATTTTCCAATTCAATTTGGTATTTTGTCCTACAGTTCAATGTCAGATGCTTTAAGCATTGGAGCTGACTTGAGAAACTTCCATTTTTTATTATATCATGAAAGAAAAGTTTTTGACAATAAGGGATTTTCACGAAGCCTTGGTTTGATGCCACACCTCCCAATCTCACATCTGGAGGACTTTTGGGAGGATTGTAATAATGAGCTTGAGGTATTTAAAAGGAAAACATGAGAATGGTTTTGGAGCAGGTAGTTTCACTACATGTGAAACTTGACATAAGTGGGATTGAACAAGATTATCTGGACCTTTTTGAACCTGGATAGCTGAACCAAGCTGAGCCTAAAATGGCCTGTATTAATTGGAATGCAGAGGAAGAGGATGACATTCAGCTAACAACAAATAGGGTTTTGGAAAGAACTGCGGAATGGATTAACAAGAAAAGGACCATGAAACTAGGCAACAAGATTGAGCCTGCAAGAAGTAGTGACGTTGCTCTACATTCCTCAAAGCATTTTTCTAACCCCACTTTTATGCTTGTTCATGTAGGTAAAGATAAGAGGCCATCTTACGCCAAGCACAAGCCCAATCTAGCTCTGAATTTTATTGCTCCTTGATATACCAGGTCACGGAGCGCAACACAGAAGAGAATGGACCAGACCAAAGATATAGAGGCAAAGGACAAAATTCTTGACGCTCAGATTTTTTGAAGTAGAGGATCTAGACAGTGACATTGTCAACACTATGGATTCTCATGCAGTCACTGTAGTCATGTCACCGCCACCTAAGGTGATCGGAGGAACAGCTAGTTCAAGCACTACCCCTAAATGGCTAACCACTTCGGTGAGAAAGAAGTGAAGTTTCATTCCAGTAACCATCCCAATCCAGGATATGGTGGTGAGGTACACAGAAAAGGGTCCCAAGCCAAAGAAGTTTAAGATGACTGCCAGATTGGATACTGATGAAGAGACTGGGAAGTGGGTTGCCGAGATTGCTTCTTATAAGCCTGAGGATGAGAACAAGGAGGTAAATGCAGAAGACTTTGAGATCACCAAGGTAGAGCTCGAGAATATGAGTAGAGATTCAGATAATCACTTTTTCCAGGTATCGGCCAAGAAGATGCTCACTAGGTTCAAAAAGGATGGGCACGAGAAAAGAGAGCTAAAGTAGCATATCAGAATTCTTTCTTAGTTCATTGATAGTATCGGCTGCTTTGGAGCACTTCCCATATCGCATACTTCAAAGAGTTTTGATCCCACCACGCCAGAAAACAAGAAGCTGATGAGTCAAGTTCAGTGGGCTAAAAGCATTGTGGGGGCTGTGGAAAAGTGGATTGAGGGAGTGATAAAGATGGAGAAACTATATCACAAATTCCAACAAGTTATGCGATGAAATGTAGAGCCTCATTGCAAAAATTCAGAACCAGATCATGCCATGGGAGAAAGAAGAACATAAGTGGGAAAATGTCTTGCCTATGCTTACTAAGATAGAGGAGTACGGGGCTGCCAAGTTCTTAACAGAGAATTCAATTAAGCTAGTAACCGATGAGTGCCAACTCTTTGTGTTGAAAAATACTATAATGTGGTGGGTACTCACTTTTAAATATGTGATTTCTAATGCTAGAACCTCTGTTTATGAACTTTAGGACCTCCAATGCAGTTTGGTTAACGACAACAAAGTTGTAAATCCGGACCATGACTGGCAACTGGGAATTTGTGGACTGAACACGCAAGATGTGATAAAATATTTTAAGCTATACATAGAAAAGGTTAAGGCCAAAGGAAACTTCACCCCTGAGGATATAACACATTTTGCTCGGATTGAGTTCGTGACATTCATTGGTAATGATCAGTTACCCAAGCATGTCGAGAAAATGGTGAAGCATAGATGGGATAAAGAAGATGCAAAAGCCAAGATCAACGCCATGAAGAACCCAAGCCAATCTATAATCTAGGAGCTTGCAACTGGCCACAATGCCCAGAAAGGTGGAGAAGAAGACGATGGTGGAGAGGAAGCGTAGCATGACAACAGTGCTCTGTTTTTAATTTTTATATGTTTTTCATGATCTAGCAAATGACTTCGAGACATTTGTCCCTAATTTCTTTGTTGGTTATTATAACTACTTCGGAGGAGGTCAAGTTTTAAGGGAGACCTCCTCTGTTCTTTAAAACTATAAATAAGTTTAAGTTAGATAGAGAAAGGGTTAGAATAGTTTACTGAGACTTTAGTTTTTTTTAAATTTTTGTGTTTAATTGAAAGGAAGTCTTCAGTCTCTAAAAATCAGAAATTAGAAAGAACATGTATGTGTGTTATTGTGTCTTTGCTGCATGAAAATATAGATATATATGAAGATCATATGTGTTTTGGAGAAGGAAATCCTTTGAGTTTTGAATCCGTGGAATGATATTTCTTTGTGAATGTTAATATAATTGAATACCTATGATCTCCTTTCTGATGGAAAATGTCATTATTATTCTAGGACTCCTTTCTGTGCATTTTTGAAGGATTTGTGTTTTAAAAAAAACAGATTTTAATTTCTCTTACCTGTTTCTAGTGAAGTGTTGAATTGGTGCGTCTGAACTTTGTTTCAATTACTTACCAATTCTCATGTAGAAGCATTTTAAGGGTAACATTCTGTGAAATATTTGTGAAACCATTAGCCTCTCATCTAAGAATGAGTAGGTCACCTTATGTTCTTTCAGGTTAAAAGCATATCAGTTTAGTTTAATTAGATCATTCTTTGAATAACTAATGGAGGGAGTTGTACCTATCAAAAATTCAAAGGGAAGTGTTGTGCATCACACTTCCCCAATTGTTTAGTTGAACTTTTTTCTTTCGAAGGAAGCGACAGATTTTGAAATAATTTTATTTAAAGAAAGACAAAAATATGTTCACCAACACAGAGCTGGAGAAACCCTCTTGTGTTCACTTAGTAATCAGCAGATCATGGGATTAACTAATAAATCATCGGCTAAGGTTATGTGGGAAAAATTGCAAACTCTAAATGAAGGTGATCCTACTGTCAAAATTGCTAAACTTGATGGTTACTGGGTAAGATGTGAAAACTTAAAGATGGAAGATAATGAAAGAATTGTTGTGTTTGTGGAAAGAGTAAATGAGATTGTTATGGGAATTCAATGTTGTGGAGGATTTCTAAGTGAAGATGAAATAGTTTCCAAAGTCTTGAGAGCCCTTCCACCAGCTTACAAGATAAAGGCAACTGCAATTAATGAGTTAAGAACAATGGCAAACACTTCAGTTAACAGAGACATTCTGATTGGGAAATTATCTGCTTTTGAGATTGAAGAATTTGGATCTTCTGGAGCTGTAAAGTATAAACTTGCTTTTCATGAATCATCATCATCATCATCATCTACTGACAAAAGTGATTGGAAAGCCCTATATACAAAAGAATTGGAAGGCATGAGGAAAGAAGATGAAGAATGTGAGCAACTTGAAGCCTTATTTGCTACAAGAGTACCTAAAGGACCAACCAGAAGTAAGTATGAAGGAAAAGAACCTTTTAAATGTTTTGAATGCAACAAGATTGGTCATTTTGCATCTAGATGTCCTGAAAGGAATGCAAGGTTTGAGAAAAGAGTTAAGAAATCTTTTAAGCCTAACCACAACAGATATAGATTCAAGAAAAGTAAACATTGCTACATAGCAGATGAGGAAGAAGTAACTGATGACTGTGGAGATGAACTGGCAAAAGACTCTGCTAGTGGATCCGGTAATGGAAAAGAATGGGTGTTCTATGCTTTGAAGGAAGATGAACCGGAACCAGGTATCAAAAATGAAGAAAAGGCTGGCAACAAAATTTGAAGATAAGGATCAATGGGTAATTGATAGTGGATGCTCACGTCATATGACTGGAGATAAAGGGAAATTTCTGTCCCTGCAAGAATACAATGGCAGTCAAGTCAGATTTGGAGATGACAAAGCATGTATGATCAAAGGTAGAGGTATTATTTCTCTGTATGGTAAGCATAATACTGATAATGTCTATTATGTAGAAGGTTTAAAGCATAATCTTTTGAGTGTTGGTCAATTGGTTGATAATGGTTTCCAACTTCAGTTTAAAGATAGAAAGACTGGTTTGGAGATTGCAACCGGTATTCAGACTAGAGGTAATATCTTTCACTTGAACACTAGTAATAAGACATGTTTGATTGCTCATATTGATGAGAGTTGGTTATGGCATAAGAGGTTGTGTCATGTTAATTTTGATTGTATTGTTAAGATCAGTTCAACTAAGGTAGTTAGAGATATGCCTAAGATTATGAAGCCTCATAATCCCGTATGTAAGGAATGTCAATTGGGTAAGTAATTTAGAAGTTCTTTTAAGAGGATACCTGATAAATCTAATGATGTACTTGATTTGATTCATACTGACTTATGTGGTCCAACAAGGACTAGAAGCTTTCAAGGTGATAGGTATTTCATGTTGATTATTGATGACTATTATAGGATGATGTAGGTGACTTTTCTAAGGGAGAAGTCCAAAGCTTTTGAGAAATTCAAGATCTTTAGAGAAAAAGTTGAAACAGAAACTGGATTGAAAATCAAATGTCTAAGATCAGATCATGGCAGTGAGTTCACTTCTCATGAATTTAACAGTTATTGTGAGACAAATGGAATCGGGAGACAGTTATCTGCACCTAGGACTCCTCAGTAGAATGGAGTAGTGGAAAGAAAGAACAAAATCATTTTGGATGCAGCAAGATCTATGATGATGGAAGCCAAATTGCCTCATATCTACTGGAGAGAATCTATGAGTACAACAGTCTACACATTCAACAAAGTTCACATCAAAGGTGAAACTAGTAAGACCCCTTATGAACTATGGTTTGGACATACACCTACTAGGTATGTGCACCAAGTTGTGGTACCAAAAGGGGGTCTTAAGATGCCACTTTTTTCTGAAATCAACAAAATCTGAATTTCAATGACAAATTGAATATAGTTACACTCCAAATTTGAAGATGCAACAAAAACAAGAGTCAGAGTGCTTCGAGTATACTTTCTAAACTACTAATTTATTTTGAAAATGGTGGAGATTAAGGGCTTCAAAAAAGGGGGCCACAAAAAGTGGTCCTATTTTTATGCAAAAAACATAACATAGCATATGTTGTGGCCCCCCTAAAATGTTAACTATTTTTTTGAATTTTTAAAATCACTTCAGTGAGAAATTAGCTAACACCTTGTAGTTTATGCTAGATTTTTCAGCTAATTTTTTAATGAGTATATGATTTTTTACTAATTTTCGAAGTGGACACATCCTGAAAAATAGAAATTTGAGCATTCTCCCCCCTAAAATCATTGATAACTAATCAAAAATCAATTTTTATTTTTTAAATTGTGTAGATTGGAGTCTAGTTTCTAAAAATGTAAGTTTTTTCAAAACCCAATGAACGTGTAAAAAACTATACCCAAAATAGTGCATGTTGGTTTTTTACCAAAAACAGACACACTAACAAAAGAAATTATAGATGACAGCCTTAACGAAATCAAAATGTGGAAAGAATTACATGCTTGGATAGCTAAGAGAGAGATCGAGGTCTCTATGGTGTTTTTTTTTTAGTTTTATTGAAACACATGCAAACCTGATGGAGAGCACAGCCAAAAATATGTGAAATTTTTCTAATCTTCTGTTAAAAACACGTCTCAACCTTGAAATGATCGTCCAACCCTTTGGGTTGGATGCCCAAGTAAAATCCAACCCATAGGGTTGGTGGTTTCCAATGTAGGCCATTTGGCGAGTGCCAAATATGGCACTTGCCCTATTTGGCACTTGCCAAATGAAAAAAGTAGACTTTTCCCATTTGGCGCGTGCCAAATTTGGCATACACCAAATGAGAAAAGTCTACTTTTTTAATTTGGTGAGTGCCAAATTGGACCCATGCCAAATGTCCTGCATTGTCCAATTTGAAGTTTTTGTGATGCAAAATTTTTAACTTGGGCACAAGTTATACCCATCCTGAGAGGAGAATATATACATGAAATATAACATTTAAGTATAAGTCACTTTAAGTTATATTTCATGTATATATTAGCAGGATGTTTGAGATTAGTTTCAACTCTATAGGAGTTATAATGTAGATTTTATTTTTTATAGGATCATATTGAATTTCATACTTAGTCAAATTTCAGTAATCAACATGCTCCTATTAGCATTCTTTAGATCTGTATCTCACTATCTTTATGTTCCCTAAACTATACACCTATCTCTCTCCCTCTCTTGTCACTCTCACTTCCCTCTCCCCTCTCTAGGTATATCCCACCCTCTCTACCTTTAATCCCTTCCTTGTACCCTAATTTATATCTTTGACTCCCTTCCTCTCTCTTCTATGTCACTCTCTTATTATTTCTCTCCCCTCCCACTCGTTTCTCTTGTTCACTACCAATCCCTTCTATCCTCTCTCTCCCCATATCTAGGGCTCTCCATCCCTCCCTATTCACCCCACTACCTCTCCCTCCCTATATTATTACCCACCTCTTTCTCCCCCTATATTTTTCTCACTTATATAATTGTCCACCCTCTAGTTCTCTCCCTCCCTCTCCACCTTTCTCTCCCTTTCCCTTGCCCCAATCTATTTATGAACACTCTCCCTCTCTTCTCTCTCTCCAAACCTAGATCCATCTCCTCATTCTCTAGTTCTATCGTTCCCTCCATTTCTACCTCTCCATCCATCCCCTCTTACTCATCTCTTCATTCTTCTATCTCTTCTCTTCTGTCTCCCTTCCCTCTCTAGATCTCTCCATTCGTTTCTTCCCCTCTCCATTTATATCTCCTTCCCCAACTCTCTCATTATCTCTCTTCCTCTCTTATTCTCTATCTCCATTGTCTAGTTCATTAACTCTCCAACCTACCCTCTCTCCCCTCTCTAGGTTTCTCCCTCCCTTCCTCTCCACCTATCTATCTTTACATATAGGTCTCATTACCCACCTCTCTTTATCCCCCTCTATCTATCTCACTCCTCTCTCGCAATCTAGGTCTCTCACCTATCTATATGTCCCCTCTATAGTTCTCTCTCTCCCTCTCTATCTCTCTCTCCCTCCTCCTTAACCCTATCCCTTTATGAACTCCCCCCTCTTCAATTCCTCCCCTAACCTCTTTATCTCTTCCTTCCATAGGTCTCTCACTTCATGTATTCCTCTCCATCCGTCCCATCTTACTCCTCTCTTTTTTCTTCTATCTCTTATCTTCTCCCTCCCTCCCCTCTCTAGGTATCTCTCTTCCTTTCTTCCCCTCTCCCTCTCTATCTCCCCATCCATACATACCCCCATATATATCTCACTCCCCCACCTTTTTAATACTCTCTTCCTCTTGTATTCTCTCTCTACATTCTATGTCATCAACTTTCTCTCTCCCCTCTGTAGGTTTCTCACTTCCTTCTTCTCCACCTATCTACCTCCACATCAAGTATCATTACTCACCTCTCTCTCGCCCCCTCTATCTATCTCAATCCCCTTTCTTGTCATCAAGGTCTCTCATCTCTCTTTCCCCATATATTATGACCCCTAACGACATGTAACGGGTCATATGGTGTCCTAAGGGGTCATAGGACACCATATGACCCCTTAGGACACCATACGACCCATAACAACACCATATGGTGTCCTAAGGGGTCATAGGACACCATATGACCCCTTAGGACACAATATGACCCCTAACAACACCTAAAGGGTCATATGGTGTCCTAAGGGGTCATAGGACACCATATGACCTCTTAGGTTACCATATGACCCATAACGATACCATATGATGTCCTAAGTGGTCAGGACACCATATGACCCCTTAGGACACCATACGACCCATAACAAAACCATATGGTGTCCTAATGGGTCATAGGACACCATATGACCCCTTAGGTGTTGTTAGGGGTCATATTGTGTCCTAAGGGGTCACAACACACCATATGACCTGTTAGGACACAATATGCTCCCTAACAACACCTAAGGGGTCATATGGTGTTCTTAGGGGTCATAGGACACCATATGACCCCTTAGGACACCATACAACCCATAACAACACCATATTGTGTCCTAAGGGGTCATATGACACCATATGACCCCTTAGGACACCATATGACCCATAACGACACCATATTGTATCCTAAGGGTTCATATGGTGTCCTAAGGGGTCATAGGACACAATATGACCCCTTAGGACACTATGACCCTTAACAACCCCTTACGAGGTCATAGGACACCATATGACCATTTATCACACCAAACAACTTATAATGACACCATATGGTGTCCTAAGGGGTCATAGAACACCATATGACCCCTTAGCACGCCATAAAACCCATAGAAACACCATATGGTGTCCTAAGTGGTCATATGGTATCCTAAGGGTTCATAGGACACTATATAACCCCTTAGGATGCCATATGACCCATAATGACACCAAGTGGTGTCCTAAGGGGTCACAAGACACCATATGACCCCTTAGGACATAATATGACCCCTGACAACACCTAAAGGGTCATATGGTGCCCTAAGGGAACCCCATATGACCCCTTAGGACACATTACAACCCATAATGACCATATGATGTCCTCGTGGATTATATGGTGTCCTAAATGGTCATATGGTGTTTTATGACCCCTTAGAATACCATATGACCCCTAACAACACCATATGATTTCCAAAGGGGTCATGTATTTCCTAAGGGGTCATATGATGCTCTAAGGGGTCATATGGTGTTCTATGACCCCTTAGGACACCATATGACCCCACATAACACCATATGACCCCTAATAACACCATATGGTGTCCTAAGGGGTCATATGGTGTTGTTATAGGTTATATGGTGTCCTATGGGGTCAAATGGTGTTTAATAACCCCTTAGGACATCATATGACCCCTAACAACACCAAATGGTGTCCTAAGGGGTCATATGGTGTTCTATGACCCCTTAAGATACCATATGACCCCTAACATCACCATATGGTATCCTAAGGGGTCATATGATTTCCTAAGGGCTCATATGGTGTCCTAAGGGGTATATGGTGTTATATGACACTTAGGACACCATATGACCCCATACAACACCATATAATCCCTAACAAGAGCATATGGTGTCCTAAGGGGTCATATGGTGTTCTATGACCCCTCAAGACACCATATGACCCCTAATGACAATATATGGTGTCCTAAGGGGTCATATAATGTTCTATGACCCCTTGGAATACTATATGAGTCCTCAGGACACCATATGACCCCTAAACAACACCATATGGTGTCCTAAGGGGTCATATGGTGTTCTATATCCCCTTAGGACACCATATGACCCCTTACGACACCATATAACCCCTCACAACACCATATGGTATCCTAAGGGGTTATAGAACACCATATGACTCCTTATGAGACCATATTACCCCTAGCGATATCACATGACCCTTTAGGACACCTTATGGTGTTATTAGGGGTCATATGGTGTCCTGATGGGTCATAGAACATCATATGACCCCTAACGACACCATATGATCCCTTACGACACCATATTACCCCTAATGACACCATATGGTGTCACTAGGGGTCTTATGGTGTCATAAGGGGTCATATGGTGTCCTAGTGGGTCATAGAATATCATATAACACCTTAAGACACTATATGATCCCTAACGACACCATATGACCCCTTAGGACACCATATGACCCCTAACGACATCGTATTGTGTCTTGAGGGATCATATGGTGTCACAAGTGGTCATGTCATGTACTAGGATGTTAAAAAGGGTCATATGGTATCCTAGGGGGTCATAGAACACCATATGACCCCTTAGGACACCATATAGTGTCGTAAGGGGTTATATGGTGTCCTAAGGGGTCATATGGTGTTGTTAGGGATCACATAGTGTCTTAAGGGGTCATATGATATTCTATGACCCATTAGAACACCATATGACCCCTTAGGACACCATATGACACCTAATGACACCATATGGTGTCGTTAGGGGTCATATGGTGTCCTAAGGGGTCATATGGTGTCATAAGGGGTCATATGGTGTTTTATGACCCCTTAGGACACCATATGACCCCTAAGACCACCATATAGTGTCCTAAGGGGTCATATGGTGTCATTAGGGGTCATATGGTGTCATTAGGGGTCATATTGTGTCCTAAGGGGTCATATGGTGTTTTATGACACCTTAGGACACCATATGACCCCTAATGACACCATATGGTGTCCTAAGGGGTCATATGGTGTCCTTAGGGGACATATGGTGTTTTATGACCCCTTAAGACACCATATGACCCCTTAGGACATGTCATATGGTGTCGTTAGGGGTCATATGGTGTCCCAAGGGGTCATATGGTATTCTAGGACCCATTAGGACACTATATGACCCCTAACAACACCATATGACATGTCCTAAGGGGTCATATGGTGTCTTAAGGGGTCACAAAACACCATATGTCCCCTAAGGACACCATATGACCCCTAAGGACACCATACCCGTAACGATACCATATGGCGTTGTTAAGGGTCATATGGTGTCCTAAGGGATCATACGGTGTCCTAAGGGGTTATATGATGTTCTATGACCCCTTAGGACACCATCTGACCCCTTAGGACACCATCTGACCCCTTCGGACACTATATGGTGTCCTAAGGGGTCATATGGTGTTGTTAGGGGTCATATGGTGTCCTAAGGGTTCATATGGTGTTCTATGACCCCTTAGGACACCATATGACCCCTAACAACACCATATGGTGTCCTAAGGGGTCATCTGATGTTGTTAGGGGTCATATGGTGTCCTAAGGAGTCATATGGTGTTCTATGACCCCTTAGGACACCATATGACCCCTTATGACACCATATAACCCCTCACGACACCATATGGTGTCCTAAGGGGTTATATGGTCTCCTAAGGGGTCATAGAACACCATATGACCCCTTAGGAGACCATATTACCCCTAACGACATCACATGACTATTAGGTCCCGGAGACATCTGAGAGTGGGGGGTGAATCAGTTGTCTAATAAATTTAAACCAAAAGCAACTTAAACAACTTTAATACTATGTACCGGTAAACCAGTCTTTTATGTCGGTAGATAGTTATATTAGTTAATAGCAATACCGGTAAGGATTAATGCATGAAACAAAAAGAACAAAGTCATCCACAACACATAACACCAAAACTTGTACATGGAAACCCTGTAAGGGGAAAAACCACAGTGGGAAACCTTACCCACAATCAGATGATACTGCTGTAGATAGTAAGTGTATACAAATGGGGTCTACACATGTAGAAAGGCTAAGCGCCTAGAGCTCACTGCTCAATCACAAATGGGAGTCACACTGACTACAATTGGATGGTTAAATCCAATAAGAATGTATTGCTTAAGTTAGCATCTTTCTATGTTGGATTCAGTACCGGTATAGTTCTGATTATCTTCACAAAAACCCTCCTTCAATTTTCAAATGATGTCTGCATGTATATCTCTGCTTATTCTCACATATACCTTCACGCAACTCTTTTTCGCATTCCATATCCGATCTTACAATTAAGACCTTACATTTATATCATAACGTAAGACCAATTTTAGTAGGTCAGCTCTAAAGGATATTGCAATAAAATCAATTTACAAATAAATTAATTCCTGGTGTAATAACCAATTCAACATGTCAGCTTAATGTATTTACAACAATAATAAGTCATCTCCATAGCGTGCCATGCTGATCTGGAAAAGATAAGCCTGCCGGTGTATAACCTGGACCTATTTGCCAGTAATAGCAAATATGTAATTACAAATATTCCAATAAACCAATCTTCAAGACAAGGTGTCCAAACAATGTCTTCGACATAACCATGTGTTTTACATGCCATTTCAAGTTCCAGTGAGTCATTATATCCTGCCGGTGTATGAGATATCAGTGATTGTGTATAAGTCATTTTTTTGCCGATGAATGTTGCTGATTCTCCAAAGTGTCAGAGTTGATAGTGTTTAGTAGGTGTTGACATCAATGACAAAACCATACCAAAATACCAACAATCTCCCCCTTTGGCATTGGTGGCAACACAAGATGGAAAAACCATCAAAGTGCCAAAACAGAAATGCCAAATACCAAAAACCAATAATTTCCCAAAAAGAAATTATAACCAGAAATCAGAATTCAGATATGAATAGTCTCTCCTCAAAGTAACAGTCTCTACCCTTGAGAGTAACATGTGTCTTCCTTGTGTTTTTCCTGTGTTTTTCCATATACCAATCTCTCCCCTTTGACATCAAATACCAAAGTAATAGAAACATTTCTAGATACAAAATACCAACTAATACAGTATACCAACTACTCCCCCTGAGAAGTAGCTTCCTCATCAAAGACCGAAGTAAAAGTTTTTCTCTTGTTAATTCTATCGGTTGATGACAAATATCAACTTCCTAAGTCTCTACCGGTGGGGGTATGACCCCAAGCTGATCTCTAAGATATTCAAAAGTCTCCTTAGGTAGAGGTTTAGTAAAAATATCTACAATCTGCTCTTTTGTATTCACATAAACCAGTTTTATTTCTTTTGCTTCAACATTTTCCCTTAGAAAATTCAGTTTTATAGAAACATGTTTTCTTTTAGAGTGTAATACCGGGTTCTTAGATATATCAATTGCTGCAGTGTTATCACAATAGATAGTTATAGGTTCCTTGCATTTTACCTTTATGTCCTTCAATATTTGTTTAAGCCATAATACCTATGTATAGTTTGTTGCTGCTACAACATATTCTGATTCAGCTGTTGATAAGGATGTAGAACTTTGTTTCTTACTTAACCAGGAAATTAATCTGTTTCCAAGAAAGAATGCTCCACCTATGGTGTTTTTCCTATCATCCACATCTCCTAGCCAATTTGCATCCGTGTATGCATATAATTCAAAATTTTCATCTCTAGGATACCATAATCCAAGATTTGTAGTCCCTTGTAAGTACCAGAAAATCCTTTTTACTGTTGTTTCATGATTTTCTCTAGGATTACTCTAAAATCTTGAAACAATACATACTACATTCATGATATCAGGTCGTGTTTGTGTTAGATACAGTAAACCTCCTATCATCGATTTATACCTAGTTGGATTAACAGGTGTAGATTCATCTCTTAGTGATAATTTGTCATTTGTAGTCATAGGTGTGCTTACCAGTCTAGAGTTTTCCATCCCAAATTTCTTTAGTAACTCCTTCAAGTACTTAGATTGACTCAAGAATATACCTTTATCAGTTTGTGAAATCTACAATCCTAAAAATAATTTTACTTCCCCAATCATAGACATTTCAAATTCTTGTTGCATTTCAATAGAAAAGTCTTCACATAATCCATCTTCTCCTCCAAAGATTATATCATCAAAAAAAACTTCTATAACCAAGATGTCATTATTAGTTACTTTGTAATATAAATTGTTGTATGCATTACCTTTAGAAAAACCAATCTTCAAAAGATACTTATCTAACCTTGCATACCAGGCTCTTGGAGCTTGCTTCAATCCATACAAGGCTTTCCTTAACCTGTAAACCATATCTTTGTTTTTTGTCAAAGAAAATCCATCAGGTTGTTCAATGTAAACTTCTTCTTCAAGATCTCCATTCAGAAATGCACATTTAATGTCCATTTGATAAGCTTTGTAGTTCTTGTGTGCTGCAAAAGCCAAGAATAATCTAACTGCCTCAATTCTAGCTACCAGTGCAAAGGTTTCATTATAATCATTTCTTTCTTTCTGAGAATATCCCTTACACACTAGTCTTTCTTTATTTCTAATAACCTTACCATCTTCATTAAGTTTGTTTTTGAATACCCATTTGGTTCCAATCACATTTTTATCTTTAGGCTAGGGAACTAATGTCCAAGTGTTATTCTTCTCAAGTTGTTCTAATTCTTCTTCCATAGCTTTAATCCACTGTTTATCTTCACATGCCTCATTAACAGATGATGGTTCAATTTGAGAAATAAGACATACCTCTTCGTTTGCCAATCTTCCTCTTGTCATAACTCCTTTATGCTTGTTTCCAATTATCCGATCTTCAGAGTGATTCAATCTTACATACCGAGGTGTCTTGGTTTGCTATTGTTTCTCAGTTGCAGTGGAATTTTCAGATGATACCGGTGTAACTAGATCTTCATTCTGTACTAGTGGATTTTGTATAGATTCATTTGTTAGTATTTCTATTACCAGTTCAGAGTCTATATAGCTTGAAGTTTCTTTGAATTGTTCATCAATCTTCACATTTGTACTCTCAACAATTTTCTGCAATCTTTTGTTAAAACATCTATATGCCTTACTCTTAGATGAATAACCAAGAAATATTCCTTCATCACTTCTAGGATCAAATTTGTCAATATACTCATCTCTTCTAATATAGCATTTACTTCCAAATATTCTGAAATATTGAAGAGTAGGAGTAATACCAAACCATAGTTCATGAGGTGTCTTACCGGTTTCACCTTTGATGTGAACTTTGTTGAATGTATAGACTGTTGTACTTACTACTTCTCTCCAATATACATGTGGTAGATTTGATTTAGATAACATACTTCTGGTTGCATCCAAGATAGTTCTATTTTTCCTTTCTACAAGTTCATTTTGTTGTGGTGTCTGGGGTGCTGATAGCTGTCTTTTGATTCCATTCACTTCACAGAATGCATTAAATTCCTTAGATGTAAATTCTCCTCCTTGATCTGATCTCAAACATTTTATTTTCTTACCAATTTCATTTTCTACCATTACTTTTAATAGTTTGAATTTCCCAAGTGCTTCTGATTTTTCTCTAAGAAAAGTAACCTAGCACATTCTAGAATAGTCATCAATGATTAGCATGAAATATCTATCACCTTGTAAAATTTTAGTTCTAGTTGGACCACATAAGTCAGTATGAATTAAGTCAAGAGCATTATTAGATTTTTCTGGAATACTTTTGAAAGTAGCTCTAACTTGTTTTCCAAATTGACATTCCTTACATACCGGATTGTGAGGTTTAACAATCTTAGGTAAATCTCTAACTGCCTTAGTAGTACTGATCTTCACCATGCAATCAAAATTTACATGATAGAGTCTCTTATGCCATAGCCAACTTTCATCAATATGCGCAATCAAGCATGTTTTTTCATTGTTATTCAGATGAAAGATGTTACCTCTAGTTTGATTACCGAAAGCAATTTCAAAACCAGTTCTGTTCATAATTTTGCATTTACCATTTTTGAACTATAACTGAAATCCTTTTTCAACTAATTGACCAACACTCAAAAGATTATGTTTTAAACCTTCAACATAGTAAACATTGTTAGTATTATGCTTACCATCAAGACATATTGTACCCTTACATTTGATTAAACAAGATTTATCATCTCCAAATCTTACTAGACCTCCATTATAGTCCTGAAAAGTTAGGAATTTACTCTTATCACCAGTCATATGATGTGAGCATCCTGAATCAATGATCCATTCATCCTTGATTTCAATCTTAGCTGCCAAGGCCTGCTCTACCAGTTGAATAGTAGGTGTCGGTTGATCTTCTGTTATAGCAACAAAGACCCATCCATTGTCTGTTGGATCCTTATCAGAATCATCAGTGACTCCTTCATCAGCAAGATAACAAGATTTGTCTTTATTTTTCTTAAATCTATATCTCTAATATTCAGGGTTAGATTTGTATGTCCTTCTAGCTTCTTCTCTTAACCTAGCATGTCTATCAGGACATCTTAAGGCCATATGACCAATCTTATTACAGTTGAAACATTTAAAGGGTGCTTTACCTTCATACTTACTTCCAATTGGACCTTTAGGCATTTTTCTTGCAAATAGTGCTTCAAGTTGCTCAAGTTCTTCATTTTCTCTCCTACTTTCTTCAAGTTCTCTTGCATAAAAGGCTTTCCAATCAGACTTGTCAAATGATTGTGCAGATGATGTTGATGCCTTAAAAGCTAAATTAGTTTTTATAGTGGCAACATGACCAAACTCTTCAATTTCAAATGCTGAAAGTTTTCCAATCAATATATCCCTAGTTACTGATGTGTTAGGCATTGTTCTTAGTTCATTTATAGCAGTAACTTTCATCTTATATGCTGGTGGAAATCCTCTTAAAACTTTTGAAACAATTTCATCTTCACTTAAGGTTCCTCCACAACATTTAATACCCAAAACAATTTCATTAACTCTTTCCATAAAAGCAGAAATCCTTTCATCTTCTTCCATTTTTTAGATTTTCATACCTTACCCAGAAGCTTTCAAGTTTTGCAATTTTGATTGTAGAATCTCCTTCATTCAGTGTTTCCAAATGGTCCCAAATAGGTTTAGCAGTAGACCTATTAGATAGTCCCATGATTTGTTGATCTGATAATGCGCTCAAAAGTGCTTCTCTTGCCTTGCAATCATTTTCTTCATCTTTAGTCAGATTTGGTGGATTAGGTTGACTTGTAGTAGGAGCAGAGTAGCCATTCTTTGTAACTTCCCAGATATCCTTTCCAATGCAATTCAGATGTGTCTCCATCCTGATTTTCCATATTCCATAGTTGGTTCCATCAAGTTTAGGACTGTCCTTTTAGAAATAGTTGCTAGACATTGGATCTCCTAAAGCTGTTAAACTTCTACAAAAAGAGGACTAAGCTCTGATACCAATTGTTAGGTCCTGGAGACAACTGAGAGGGGGGGTGAATCAGTTGTCTAATAAATTTAAGCCAAACGCAACTTAAACAACTTTAATACTATGTACCAGTAAACCATTCTTTTATGCCGGTAGACAGTTATATTAGTTAATAGCAATACCGACAAGGATTAATGCATGAAACAAAAAGAACAAAGTCATCCACAACACATAACACCAAAACTTGTACATGGAAACCCTGTAAGGGGAAAAACCACGATGGGAAACCTTACCCACAATTAGATGATACTACTGTAGATAGTAAGTGTATACAAATGGGGTATGTACATGTAGAAAGGCCAAGCGCCTAGAGCTCACTGCTCAATCACAAATGGGAGTCACACTGACTACAATTGGATGGTTAAATGCAATAAGAATGTATTGCTTAAGTTAGCATCTTTCTATGTTGGATTCAGTACCAGTATAGTTCTGATTGTCTTCACAAAAACTCTCCTTCAATATTCAAATGATGTCTGCATGTATATCTCTGCTTATTCTTGTATATACCTTCACACAACTCTTTTTTTCATTCCACATCCGATCTTACAATTAAGACCTTACATTTATATCATAACCTAAGACCAATTTTAGTAGGTCAGCTCTAAAGGATATTACAATAAAATCAATTTACAAATAAATTAATGCTCGATGCAATAACCGATTCAGCATGTTGGCTTAATGTATTTACAACAATAATAAGTCATCTCCATAGCATGCCATGTTGATCTAGAAAAGATAAGCATGCCGGTGTATAACCTAGACCTATTTTCCAGTAATAGCAAATATTTAATTACAAATATTCCAATAGACCAATCTTCAAGGCAAGGTGTCCAAATGATGTCTTCGACATAATCATGTGTTTTACATGCCATTTCAAGTGCCAGTGAGTCATTTTATCTTGCCGGTGTACCAGATGTCAGTGACTGTGTATAAGTCATTTGCTTGCCGGTGAATGTTGCTGATTCTCCAAAGTGTCAGAGTTGATAGTGTTTAGTAGGTGTTGACATCAATGACAAAACCATACCAAAATACCAACAATGACCCCTTAGGACACCATATGGTGTTATTAGGGGTCATATGGTATCCTAAGGGGTCATAGAACATCATATGACCCCTAACGACACCATATGACCCCTTATGACACCATATGACCCCTAATGACACCATATGGTGTTGTTAGGGGTCATATGGTGTCATAAGGGGTCATATGGTGTCCTAATGCGTCATAGAATATCATATGACCCCTTAAAACACTATATGATCCCTAATGACACCATATGACCCCTTAGGACACCATATAACCCCTAAAGACACCATATTGTGTCTTGAGGGGTCATATGGTGTCACAAGTGGTCATGTCATGTACTAGGATGTTAAAAGGGGTCATATGGTATCCTAGGGGGTCATAGAACACCATATGACCCCTTAGGACACCATATAGAGTCGTAAGGGATCATATGGTGTCCTAAGGGGTCTTATGGTGTCTTTAGGGATCATATAGTGTTTTAAGGGATCATATGATATTCTATGACCCATTAGGACACCATATCACCCCTTATGACACCATATGACCCCTAACGACACCATATGGTATTGTTAGGGGTCATATGGTGTCGTAAGAGGTTATATGGTGTCATAAGGGGTCATATGGAGTTCTATGACCCCTTAGGACACCATATGACCCCTCAGACCACCATATAGTGTCCTAAGGGGTCATATGGTGTTGTTAGGGGTCATATGGTGTCATTAGGGGTCATATTATGTCCTAAGGGTTTATATGACATTCTATGACCCCTTAGGACACCATATGACCCCTAACGACACTATATGGTGTCCTAAGGGGTCATATGGTGTCCTTAGGGGTCATATAGTGTCCTATGACCCCTTAAGACACCATATGACCCCTTAAGACATGTCATATAGTGTCATTAGGGGTCATATGGTGTCCTAAGGGGTCAAATGGTATTCTATGACCCATTAGGACATCATATGACCCAGTGTCATATGGTGTCCTAAGGGATCATACGGTGTCCTGAGGGGTTATATGATGCTCTATGACCCCTTAGGACACCATTTGACCCCTTAGGACACCATATGACCCCTAAGGACACTATATGGTGTCCTAAGGGGTCATATGGTGTTCTATGACCCCTTAGGACACCATATGACCCCTAATGACACCATATGGTGTCCTAAGGGGTAATCTAATGTCGTTAGGGGTCATATGGTGTCCTAAGGAGTCATATGGTGTTCTATGACCCCTTAGGACACCATATGGTGTCGTGAGGGGTCATATGGTGTCGTATGGGGTCATATGGTGTCGTATGGGGTCATATGGTGTCCAAAGGGGACATAGAAAACCATATGACCCCTTAGGACACCATATGGTGTTTTTAGGGGTCATATGGTATTTTGAGGGCTCATATAGAATCCCAAGGGGTCATAGAACACTATATGACCACTTAGGACACCATATGTTATCATTAGGGGTCATATGGTATCCCAAGGGTTGTAGAACACCATATGACCCCTTAGGACACCATATGGTGTCGTTAGGGATTATATGGTGTTATATGAGGTCATATGGTGTCCTAAGGGGTCATAGAGTACCATATAACCCCTTAGGACACCATATGGTGATGTTAGAGGTCATATGGTGTCCTAAGGGGTCATGAATATCATATGACCCCTTAGGAAACTATATGACCCCTTATGACACCATGTGACATGTCCTAAGGGGTCATATGGTGTCTCAAGGGGCATAAAACACCATATGACCCCTAAGGACACCATATGACCACTTAGGACACCTTATGGTGTTGTTAGGGGTCATATGGTGTCCTAAGGGGTCATAGAACACCATATGACCCCTTAGGACACAATATGACCCCTAACGACACCTTATGACCCCTAGCGACACCATATAACCCCTTAGGACACCATATGGTGGTCTTTGGGGTCATATGGTGTCATAAGGGGTCATATAACACCATATGACCCCTTATGACACCATATGACCCCTTAGGACACCATATGACCCCTAACGGCACCATATGGTGTCGTTAGGGGTCATATGGTGTCCTAAGGGGTCATATGGCATCCTAATGGGTCATAGAATACCATATGACACCTTAGGAAACCATATGACCCCTAACGACACCATATGACCCCTAACGACACCATATGGTGTCCTAAGAGGTCATATGGTGTCCTGAGGCATCATATGGTGTTCTATGACCCCCTAGGACACCATATGACCCCTTTTAACATCTTAGTACATGACATGACCACTTTTGACACCATATGACCCCTCAAGACACAATATGGTGTCGTTAGGGGTCATATGGTGTCCTAAGGGGTCATATGGTGTCGTTAGGGATCATATGGTGTCCTGAGGGGTAATTTTGTCCTAAGGGGTGATATGGTGTCCTAAGGGGTCATGTCATGTACTAGGATATTATAATGGGTCATATGGTGTCTTAGTGGGTCATATGGTGTCCTGAGGGTTTGTGTGGGGTCCTAAGGGGTCATAAGGTGTCCAAAGGGTCATATAGTGTCATAAGGGATCATATGGTGTCATTAAAGGTCATATGGTGTCCTAAGGGGTCATATGGTGTTGTTAGGGGTCATTTGGGGTCCTAAAGGGCCACACATGTGTTAGAACACCATATGACCCCTTAGGACCCCATATGACTCCCTCTCTTCTCTCTCTTTCTCCTCTCTCTCCCCTCTCCAGGTCTCTCCTATGTAATCTCTCTTTCTCTCTCTCACCTTCCCTCCTTATCACCATATCTATCCTTACCTCCCTCCATGTCTATTTGTTCTCTTTATCACTACCTCTCCCTCCCAACTTCTCTATCCATCCTTATGTTTCTCCTTCCCTCCATCTCTACCTCTCTACCACTCCCTTCTTTGTATCATTACCCACCTCTCTCTCCCACTCTATCTCCCTCACCTCTATCTTTCCACCCTTGGTCTCTCACCTCTCTCTTCCTAGGCTCTAGATCTCTCACCTCTAGATCTCTCTCCTCTTTGTATCATTACCCATCATACATGTGTTAGAACACCATATGACCCCTCAGGACACCATATGACCCCTTAAGACATCATATTGTCCTAAGGGGTCATATGGTGTCTTAAGTGGTCATGTCATGTACTAGGAGGTTAAAAGGGGTCATATGGTGTCTTAAGGGGTCATATGGTATCTTGAAGGGTTATATGGTGTCCTAAGGGGTCATATGGTGTCATTAGGGGTCATATGGGATCCTAAGGGGAGGGAGAGAGACGAGGAGAGAGGGAAGAATAAAGACAAAGAGAGAGCTAAGAAGAGAGGGAGAGATGGGTAGGGAGTGATTGAGAAAGAGAGAAGGAAGAGGTAGATATGTAAGGGAGAGAGAGAGAGAGAATAAAATAAGATATATAAGTTCACAAAGAGAGAAAGAGGGGTAAGTAGGTGGAGAGGAAAGAATTAGAGATGAGAGAGATATAGAGGTGAATGATCTAGAGGCTAGGAAGAGAGAGGTGAGAGACCAAGGGTGGAAAGATAGAGGTGAGGGAGATAGAGGGGGAGAGAGAGGTGGGTAATGATACAAAGAAGGAGTGGTAGAGAGGTAAAGATGGAGGGAAGGAGAAAAATATGTATGGAGAGAGAGGTTGGGAGGGGTAGGTAGTGATGAAGAGAACAAAGAGAGAGTGGAGAGAAGCAATAGGAGGAGAAGAGAGATGGATGGAGGGAAGGTGAGAGAGAGGGAGAGAGTATAGGAGAGGCCTAGAGAGAGGAGAGAGAGAACAAATAAAGAGAAGAGAGGGAGAGTAATAGGTATAGAGTTTATGGGAGATAAAGAGGTGATGAGAGAGACAAGTGAAGGAGAGAGTTCATAAAGGGAGATGGGTAAGATGCGATGGAGAGAGAGAGGTGGAGAGGAAGGGAGAGAACTAGAGAGGGGATAGATAGAGAGATGAGATATGTAGAGGGTGAGAGAGAGGTTAAATACCTAGATGGGAGAGAGAGTGGAGAGATAGATAGAGGGACATAGAGATAGGTGCCTAATGAGAAATAGATGTAGAGATATAGAGGTGGAGAGGTGGAGAGAGAATGAGGGAGAAACCTAGAAATTTTTGAGAGGGAATAGATAAAAGAGCAAAGAGATGAGTAAGAGGGCATGGATGGAGAGGTAGACATGGAGGGAGTCAAAGACATAGGGAAAAAGGAGATAGATAGGTGTGGAGAGAGAGAGAGAGAGAGAGAGAGAGAGAGAGAGAGAGAGAGAGAGAGAGAGAGAGAGAGAGAGAGAGAGAGCTCATAAATGGATAGGGGTAAGGGGGGAGGGAGAGAAAGGTGGAGATAGAAGGAGAGAACTAGAGGGTGAACAATTAGATAGGTGAGAAACCTAAAGGAGGAGAGAGAGGTGGGTAATAATATAAGGAGGGAGGGAGGGTGAGACCTAGATATGGGGAGAGAGAGGATAGAAGGGATAGGCATTAACCAAGAGAATGGACAGGGAGGGGAAAATAATATTAAGAGAATGACAAAGAAGAGAAAGGGAAGGAGTCAAGGATAGAAATTTGATTAAGGAATGAAAGGCAGAGAGGGTGGGATATACCTAGAGAGCAGAGAGAGAAGTGAGAGAGATAAGAGTGAGAGAGAGATATAGAGATAAAAAATACTAATAGGAGCATGTTGATTATTGAAATTTGACTAAGTCTGAAATTTTATATGATCCTCTAAAAACTAGAATCTACATTATAACTCCTATAGAGATGAAACCACTCTCAAACATCCTGCCAATATATACATGAAATATAACTTAAAGTATAAGAAAGGAAAAAGACATATTGAAATGTGACTTATACTTAAATGTTATATTTCATGTATATATTCTCCTGCCGAGTGGGTATAACTTGTGTCCAAGATGAATTCCAAAAAATGAAAAATTGGATAATGCGCGCCAAATGCAAAAAATTGACTTTTCACATTTGGTGAGTGCCAAATTTGGTGCACGCCAAACGTGAAAATTCAAAATTTTGAATTTGGCGAGCGCCATATTTGGCGCTTGCCAAATAGTTTGCATTGGAGAATACCAACCCTTTGGGTTGGATTTTCCTTGGGCATCCAACCCAAAGGTTTGGACGACCTTTTCACGTCAATGACACATTTTTATGAAAAGATAAAAAGTGGCACCTTTTTGGTACCACAACTTGGTGCACATACCCTACTATTAAATATTTCAGAATTTTTGGAAGTAAATGCTATATCAAAAGAGATGATTCAATTGGAAAGTTTGATTCTACATGTGATGAAGGGATATTTCTTGGGTATTCAATTCAAAGAAAAACATATAGATGTTATAACAAAAGATTACATAAAATTGTGGAAAGTGCTAATGTGAAAGTTGATGAATAGTACAGAAATCATTCCATATCATATGACAGGGAACTGACAGTGTAAATGATCATAATTGAATCGACAATTCCTCAACTAGTATAGGAAACTGAAACAGTTACACCGACACAATCAAAAAATTCAACTATGACTGATGATCAGAGTAGTGAACCTAAAGTTTAGAAGACACCAAGGTATGTAAGATTAAATCATTCCGAAGATCAAATTATTGGAGAGAGGAACAAGGGAGTTATGACAAGAAGAAAACCGGCAAATGAAGAGGTATGTCTTATTTCTCAAGTTGAACCGACAACTTTTATTGAAGCTTGTAAGGATAAACATTGGTTAAAAGCTAGGAAGAAGAATTAGGTCAGATAGAGAAAAATGACACTTGGTCTTTAGTTTCCTGACCTAAAAATAAGAATCTTATTGGAACTAAATGGGTTTTTAGGAAGAAACTGAATGAGGATGGTCAAGTTGTAATAAACAAGGCTAGATTGGTTTGTAAATGATATTCTCAAATGGAAGGAATTGATTATGGTGAGACATTTTCACCTGTAGATAGAATTGAAGTTGTTAGACTATTTGTTGCCTATGCAACTTATAAGAACTATAAGGTTTATCAAATGGATGTTAAATGTGCATTTTTGAATGGTGAACTTGAGGAAGAAGTATACATTGAGCAACCTGATGGGTTTTACTGACAGATGATAAAGATATGGTTAGAAGATTGAAGAAAGCTTTATATGGATTGAAACAGGCTCCTAGAGCTTGGTATGCAAGGTTGGATAAATATCTTTTGAAGCTTGGTTTTACTAAAGGCAGTGTTGGTAGTAATTTATATTATAAGATCACTAGGAATGATATTCTCATTATTGAAGTATTTTTTGATGATATCATTTTTGGAGGAGAAGATAAATTGTGCATGGAATTTACTAACAACATGAAGAATGAATTTGAAATGTCCATGATTGGTGAGATGATATTTTTCTTAGGTTTGCAGATTACTCAAACTGACAAAGGGGTTTTTATCTGTCAAACTAAGTATCTGAGGGAGTTGTTGAAAAAGTTTGGTATGGATAATTCCAAACTGATAAGTACTCCTATGGTGACACGTGAGAAATTATCTATCAAGGATACTTCTACACCGGTAAATCTGACAAGGTATAAGTCTATGATTGGTGGTCTGTTATATCTAACTCAGACTAGACCAGATATTATGAATGTAGTAAGTATTGTTTCAAGATATCAAAGTAATCCTAAAGAAAATCATGAATGTGTAGTAAAGAGGATATTTTGGTACTTGCAAGGAACAACAAAATATGGTTTATGGTATTCTAAAAATGATGATTTTACTTTATGTGCATATACTGACTCAGATTGGGAAGGAGATACTGATGATAGGAAGAACACTTCTGGTGGAGCTTTCTTTCTTGGAAAGAAACTAGTTTCATGGATCAGCAAAAAACAGTCATGCATTTCTTTATCTACTACAGAAGCTGAGTATGTTGCAGTAGCAACTAATTGCACTCAATTCTTGTGGATGAAGAAAATGTTGAAGGATATCAGGGTAAATTGTAGTGAACCAGTAGTAATCTACTATGATAACTCTGTAGCTATTGACATGTCTAAAATCTAGTATTTCACTCTAAAACTAAACATGTTTCAATAAAGTATAACTTTCTAAAGGACAAGGTAGAAGAAAAGGAAGTCAAATTGGTTTATGTGAACACTAAAGAACAGATTGTAGATATATTCACTAAACCACTGTCTAAGGAATCATTTGAGTATTTGAGAGACGGGTTAGGGGTTTTTGCCCTTCCGACAGAGACTTGATTGATGTAGTTTGTCATCAGTCCGACATGCATTCCTAGAGACATTATTCATTCTGACACTAATGAGTGGTGCTACTACTCAAGGGAAGTAATCAGCTTGGAGTTTCAGAGGTATACATTATTGCTTTGATATTTTTGTCAGATTTCTGGCATTGATGTCAAAGGGGGAGAGAAAGTGATGTGAAAAATAATAAAATCAGAACTTTACAGAGATATCATTCACAAGGGGAGAGTTATTGGTTGTTTTTCACATTTAGTGTTGCCATCAGTGCCAAAGGGGGAGATTGTTGGCATTATTGGATGAATTGATTATGTGTTACATTGATGTTTTGTCATTCATGTCAACCCTAGTTGTTATGGTTGGTTACCGACTTACAGGTTTTGGTTACTAGTAGAAGATCTAGTGTTCCCGATAGAAGAGACTATCTGTTGGACACTTCTGGCATGTTTAGATTAGTGAAGTATGTTTGATATCATGTGTTATATGCTCCATGAGCATGTTTTGGTCAGTTGGTATTGACTTGGTAATTAGATGCTATCATAAATTTTGGTAAACCCTTACTGGCATTCATTTAAGGCTCTACCAACAGAGCTTTCACTAAGGAATCTTGACATGATGCATAATTGGTGTTGGTGCAGCTTCTAGATGAATTTCAGGATGTTGAAGATGTTCTTTGATCATGCTTCAACTGCTAGAAGACATTTCTTTGGCATGGTGGACCAAGAATAGCTCTGGTACCTATCTAGGTTATGGACCGGTATCATGATAAAATCTACTCTACACGTTACCAAGATGTTTCAAGATGATCTATGGATTTATTATTGTTGTTTTGATTTTAAGCCTACATGGCATATCATTGTAATATGGATTTATGTAATGACCTTATTGTAATTTCTTTTAGGTGGCCGACCTAGTTGGTTTAGGTCTTAGGGTTTGTATAAAATGATGTAAGATCTCATTATAGATCATGGGGAGTATGTGTCGTGGTCTTGAAATGCAATATCATATGCGAAGGAGATTTGGTCAATCATAGGTGATCGAATTGGGATTAAGGAAGAGGTCAAAGGCCTCCACTATTGAGCTTAATTGGGACTGTAATCAGGCATGGTAGATGCTATTTTTGGCAGTTCACTCTATTGGATTGTTGTCCATTTATCTTGAGATGGTTGTAGCCTCTCTATAGTTAGTGAGACTCTTTTATAATGAGCAGTAAGCTCTAGGCATTGTGCCTTCTTGCATGTGTAGGCCCCTCATTGTATCACATACTTTCTACAGAAGTATCATCTGACTATGGGTAGGCTTCCCAGCATGGTTTTTCCCTTTCCGGGTTTTCCATGTACAAATCATGGTGTTATATGGTATGGTTTCTTTGCATTGATTATCTAGTTAATTTTTATATTGTATTGTTTACCGGTATCTATTCCTACCGACATCTGTATGTGCTTTACCGATACTTGATATGTTTTAAGGTTGTATTGTTGATTAAAAGTTATAATATGTTAACAACTGATTCAACCCCCTCCCCCCTCTCAATTGTTCACCAATTATCCTAAAAGTTGAACCCAAGGCAAGACTAAGAGGGGGCGTGAATCAGTCCAAAACAAAAATCAATGTAGCATATAAACAATTAAACTTCAACACACATCCAACACATGAACATCAAGATTTTCTACATTGAAAACCCAAATAGGGAAAAACCACGATGAGCACCTGCCCACAAAAATATATCCACTATGTATATCAGATTACAAAGAAAAGATCTCATATCTCTAGACTTCCAAACCAAGGCTAACTTCTCATGGTGCAAGATACAAAACAAGACTTACAAAACCTAAAGCTAACTGCAATAGAGAAAGATACAAAAATTATATGAAAAGAAGGATCTCCTCATCATGAAGTTGTATTTGAACTCTACATCAAGAAACCAACATCAGAATACACACAACTCAGACCTCAACTACCAACACTCTATCTAATATCTTTGTCACAGTCTCAACACAACTTGCATATCATTCAGACATAAATCTTGGTCTTTGCATTTCACCAAGCCTCACTGATTATCTTCACATCTATACTCTTCTCTCTTACTCTTCACCTTTACTTACAACTCAATAATAAAAATTACTTATATACAAGATAGATCATCAAAGCTTGAAACAAGTTGGCTTGAACCAAAATATACTTTTTGGACCAAAAATACACATGTTGATGCACTCTAGGAGAAAGAGGGGACCAAAACACACCTCCCAAAGTATTGGAAACAATACAACAAACTGAGAGGTGGGGGTGAATCAATTTGCACCAAAATTTACTTCAAATTAAACCACAATTCAAATCTGATAATGAATAATTAAAGCATTAAATAACACACATAACACCAAGATTTTTTATGTGGAAAACCTGATTCAAGGGGGAAAACATGGTGGGAATCTACCCACAATGAGATAATACCCTATTAGGAGTAAATGTGAATATTACAATGAGAATGCACATGCATTGAGGCACACTTCCTAGAGCTCACTGCTCAAAATAAGAAACCCCAAAAGACTACAACCTTAAGAGAAGACTCACTACCTTACAAGAAGTATCATTGACTTACAAAAACATTCAAACTACAATCCAGATCATATGAACTGTCAAAATAGCATATCCATATGCTTGAGTACAATTATGGTTAAGCACACAATCTTCTTTGTAACACTCCTCTTCCTCACACTTCTAAAAGATCAAATCACTTGTTTGCACATCCAACTCAACAATTCACTTGCATATACAATTTAGACACTCGCAGACATGCATCTGACATGCTTATTTCATTTATTTATACAAACCCTTAACCTCTATTTCAAAATCGGTCAAAACCTCAATACAAATTAAAAAATAATATACTCACATGCTACAACAATGCATGCAACCAAAACAATGTCGGCTAAGACATAGTCTGGACCCAAATCAATAACGCAAATATGAAACACCTCCAAGAATTATGCCTTGATCATCTGCAACATGCTACAACCATGAACAATGTCACATAGCACGAAGAACATCACCAAAAAAGGAAAATATTTAATAATGTGTACAATAATCAATGAGGACCACCAATACGCATATAACACAATCTAAAGACATTCACAAGCAATGCAAATTGCATCACAACAACCGCAACAAGTCAGATCACTAGAATCATCATCATCTCTCTACCGGAGCTCAAGAACACCAACATAACTGGCTGTCAACCTGAAGGATTTGCTTTTGGATATGCAAATCATGAACCAAACTGACTGAGGACACACATCAACATCCAAAACACATTCTACACATCGAAAACCAAATATATAGTAATTCCAAAGTAATACAGAGCACAAACCAAAATTTCAAACAACTGCATAACATCCCAATACTAGAGCTCATAACTTGATCAAATCATCATGCAGACCTCTCCAAATGGGAATGAACCATCTACAAAAAACACAACAGAAACCCTTTAAACCACATCAGCTCATCTACAATACAGAGGCTAAACCAACTCATCCAATTAAACTGCAACACTGGAATACACATAAAACTCTCCAACATCTCCTCATCAACAATCTCCACATATGTTGACATCAATGACAACATATCCCCCAATATTCAACAATATCCCCCTTTGGAATTGATGGCAACATATAAATGTGGAAAACAATCAATGCAAAGAAATATATCAACTCAAAACAATCTCCCTCAAAATCACAAGGATCAGCTCCCCGTTTTACAAACAACTCAAGATACTTTAGGGTTTTCACATGCTTATCTCCCCCTTTGACATCAATGACAAAGGCTTAGGAATAAATATTCTCTCCCCACAAATCTAAACATATGAACCACCAATACTGGCACTGACTACTCCCCCTGAGTAGCAACCTCACTCATCAATCCAGAGCATAAAATATCTCTGTGAAGTTCATTGGAGTGATGCAAATCCATGCACCTTAGTTCTCATTAGGAGGGTCAATTACCCCCAGCTTCCCTCTGAGATACTCAAAAATATCTTTAGGAAAAGGCTTCGTAAAGATATCTACAGTTTGTTCCTTTGTAGATACATATTCCAATCTGACTTCTTTCTCATTCACCTTCTCTCTCAAGAAATGAATCTTGATTGATATATGATTTTTCTTGGAATGTAACACTAGATTCTTTGAAATATTGATAGAAATTGAATTGTCATAGTATATAGAAATAGGCTCATCATAAATAACTCCTATATCCTTCAACATTTGTTTCATCCAAATTACCCGAGTACAATTGCTAGAAACAACAATGTATTCAACTTTTGCAATAGATAAGGAAATTGCATTCTTCTTCTTACTTGCCTAAGAAACCAACTTCTTTCCCAAAAAAATGTGCCACCTATAGTACTTTTTTCAGTAATCAACATCACCTGCCCAATTAGCATCTATAAAATAACTCAAAGTAAAGTCATTATTCTTAGACTATCAGAAACCAAAATCAACTATTCCTTTCAAATATCTGAATATCCTCTTTATAGGAAAAAACATGAGATTCCTTAGGATCAACTTGAAATATAGAAACATGACATACAAAATTAATTATATCAAGTCTAGTCTAAGTCAAATACAACAAACCAAAAATCATAGATCTATATCTGATCTGATTAGCTTTCAGAGAGTCATTATCTTTTGTCAACTTACATCTGATCACCATAGGTGTACCAACAGGTTTAGAATCTTCAAGACCAAATTTATTTAACAATTCCTTCACATACTTAGATTGAGATGTGAAAATACCTTTGTCCAACTGAGTAATTTCCAATCCCAGAAAGAATTTCATTTCACCAATCATAGACATATGAACTTAATTTTGCATTTCTTCAGCAAATTTCTTACATAGACAATCATTTCCTCCAAATATAATGTCATCAACAAAAACTTCAACAATCAAAATATTATTGTGATCAATTTTGAAATAAAGATTGCTATCAACAATACCCTTACTGAATCCAAGCTTCATCAAATACTTATCCAATATGGCATACTAGGCTCTAGGGGCTTGTTTCAATCCATACAATGCTTTCTTCAACCAGCAAACCATGTCCTTTTTATCTATCAACCTAAATCCATCCGGTTGCTCAATATATACTTCTTCCTCCAATTCTCCATTAAGAAAAGTTGATTTGGCATCCATCTAATAAACCTTGAAATCTTTGTGAGTAGCATAAGTATAAAGAAATAATCTAATAGCTTAAATTATAGCCATTGGAGCAAAAGTCTCCTCATAATCAATTCCTTCCATCTGTGAATAACCTTTACAAATAAGTTTAGCTCTATTTCGAACAACTTCACCCTATTCTTTCAACTTGTTTCAGAATACCCATTTAGTTCCAATTACATTTTTATCCTTAGGTCTAGGAACAAGAATCCATGTATTATTTTTCTCAATCTGATTCAATTATTCTTCCATAACTTTAATCCAATTTTCATCTTTGCATGCTTAATCAACATTCTTAGGCTCAATCTTAGAAATCAAACAAATTTCTTCAGCAAGTCTTCGTCCAGTCATCACACCTTTATTCTTGTCACCAATAATCTAATTTTCTGAATGAGTCAACCTTACATACCTGGGAGTTTTAGGATTTTCTTGAATTTCAAGTTCTTGAACTCTTCCTTCTGAATTAACATTTGCACCTTCATTCTCAAAATTTTCTGGAGCATTCTAAACTTGACTTTGGGTTTGCACTACCTTTCCTCTATCGGAACTAGCATCTTGATCATCAGAATCATATCCACAAGATCTAATCTATCTCACATAACCTTCATCAACCTTCACATTACCATTTTCAACCATATTTCACAATCTTTTATTATAACACCAGTAGGCCTTACATTTAGTAGAATAACCAAGAAAGATTCCTTCATCACATCTAGCATAAAAATTTCCAAGATGGGTGAACTCACAATACTGGTTCCCACTTTTTCACCAACTTTGACACTCAGATGAACATTTTGGAAGAAACCTTCACTTTCCGACACATATAACTTTTGAACTATTAAGAATTTAAAGAAGATGTAAACTAGTGATTTGTAACATCTTGTTTGTAGATTCTAAATATATTTTTTTCATTTTTTTTTTAATAAAATTTTATTTGTTTTTCCATTTCCTTCAAAAAGTAATTTTTTGCAGCAAACAACATTTTTTAAGAGTGATGTGTATCCCAAAATGCATAACTTTTTTTCTAGAAATGATAAAAACTTAATTCTTTTGAATTTTGGTTTGTAACATCAGTACCAAGGCATACAATTTGTTTGATATGTTGAATATTTTACATTTTATTAAGTTTTGAAGTCCGACTAATTATAATTTAGATATAGGTGTACGTTTGAACACATAACTTGCTCTATATATATCAAAATTAAATTATATATTTTTTGTTAGAAAGAAGACACCAATACCTAGTGCATAGATATTTTTTCAAATTTTTTTGAATTAGTTTACTATTTTCCTGATGCATTGAATAAAGTTCATGTTCGATGAAAAACCTACATTCATATGAAATAAAATAAAAATATATTAATGAAATAGCATTTATTACCCAAAAAAATAAAATATCTAACAGTAGGAGCATGACCAAACCATAAATAATGAGTCTTACCAGTATCACCTTTGACATTTTCTCGGTTAAGAGTGTATAGTGTAGTACTCAAAGATTCTCTCCAAAATACATGTGGAACATTTCCTTCAATCACCATGGTTCTAGTAGCTTCTTAAACTATTCTATTATTTCTCTCCACAATACCATTCTACGGTGGTGTCCTAGGAGCAGATAATTATCTCTTAACTCCATGCTCTTCATAGTATGCATTAAACTTACCAGAAGTGAATTCTCCACATCTATCAAATCTCAGACACCTCAGCTTCAATCCAGTCTTAGTTTCAACTCTATCTTTGAAAATATTGAACTTCTCCAAGGCTTCAGACTTCTCCCTTAAGAAGGCAATCGACATCATCCGTGAATAGTCATCAATCAACAACATGAAATACTAGTCACCCTACAAGCTTCTCACTCTAGAAGGACCACACAAATCAGTATGCACAAGATCCAACAACCCATTATAATTATACTATTTTCTATTATATGTAACTCTTGTCTACTTCCCTAATTGACATTCCTTACATACTCGATTAGAGGGATTTATTAACTTTAGTAGTTCTCTCACTGCTTGAGTAGAACTTTATCTTAACCATACAATCAAAATTTACATGAAACGTCCTTTTATGCCATAACCAACTTTCATCTATTAGAGCAATTAGACAACTTTTACCACCAACATTCAAGTGAAAGATATTACCTTTAGTCTATATCCCTAATGCAATCTCAATTTTGAAGCTACTCAATATCTCACGTTTCTCATTCTTGAATTGAAAGTTATATCCCTTATCAACCATCTAACAAACACTCAAAAGATTATGCTTCAAACCTTCAGCATACAACACATCATCAATATTATTCTTACCATCAAGAGAAATAGAACCTCTACCACAGATTAAACAATCTTTGTTATCACCAAATCTTACTATACCACCATCATACCTTTCTAAGTTCACAAATTTACTCTTATCACCTATCATATGATGAGATAAACCACTTCCAATTATCCATTCATCTTTATCCTCAACTTTAGCAGCCAAATCTTTCTCTTCATTAGTGCATCTTGTAGAATCTGTAGTTATGAGATCATCTACCTTGATAGCAATGAACACAAATTCATCTCTTGAATTACCCTTATCTTACTCATCATCTGGCATACCTTCATCAACATCATAATAACACTTCTTCTAATATTTAGGCTTATATGGCTTAAATGACTTCTTAGGATTTCTCTCTCTTTTTGGACACCTTGATGCAAAATGTCCTATCTTATTACATGAAAAAAATTTAAGAGGTAAATTCCCTTCATACTTACTGGCACCTTTAGGCAATCTTCTAGTAATAAGTGTTTCAAGCTCCTCAAGATTTCTTTCATCTCTTTCTCATATCTAGATACTCTTGTAGAAATTTCTCTCGGATCATATCTTTGCTTCCCAGATATAGTAGCTTTGAGGCAGATTCAGTCTTAGGAAGAGGGTCACCAAACTCACTCAACTCAAAAGCAACAAGCTTACCAATCAACATGTCTCTTGTCACATTTGTCACACCCCATATCTCATCAATAGAAACATCTTTATGTTTGTAAGAAGGAGGCAAGGATCTCAACAATTTAGCAACAATCTCATACTCTTATAATACTCCACAAGCACATTTGATTTCACACACAAGGTCATTCACTTTCTGCATAAAAGAAGTAAATATTCTCATCTTCACCCATCTTCAGATTCCCATACTTTCTTTTCAAGCTCTACAACTTAGCAATCTTTTCATGGATATCACCTTCATACAAGGTCTCCAATTTTATCCATATCGCATGAGTCATCTCTAAGTCCATCACATTAGTCATTTTAGAATCTAACAAGGCACTCAACAATGCTTCATTGGCTCTACTATTTTATTATGCTTCCTTTAGCTCATTCAAAGTAGTAGGACCATTCCGAGGAACATTATAGACATTCTTAGTGATCTTCCAATACCCTTCTCCAATGCATCTCAAATGAACTTGCATCTGACTCTTCTAGAGAGTATAGTTAATTCCATCAAATCTCAGATTATCCTTCCTGAAAGAAAAGGTTTTCATCCTAGATCTCCTCAAGCGATCAATCTTCTTATGGAGGATCTAGCTTTGATACCAATTATTGGCAACAATGCAACAAGTTGAAAGGGTGGGGGGCGAGGGGGGTGAATCAGTTTGCACCAAAAACTACTGCAACTTAAACCGTAATTTAGATCTAATAATGAATAGTTAAATAATGAAACAACACCACATCAATAACACACATAACACCAAGATTTTTGACATGGAAAACCCGGTTAAGGGGAAAAAAATGATGGGAAACTACCTACAATGAGATAATACCTTGTTAGGAGTAAATGTGTATTACAATGGGAATACACATGCATTCAGGAACACTAGCTAGAGCTCACTACTCAAAATAAGAAACCTAGAAAGGCTACAACCTTAAGGGAATTCTCACTAACTTACAAAAACATTCAGATTACAATCCGGATCATATGAACTATGAAAATAGAATCTCCATATGCTTGAGTGCAGTTCTGCTTAAGCACACAGTTTTCTCTGCAACACTCCTCTTCTTCACACTTCTGAAAGATCAAATCACTTGTTAACACATCAAACTTGATCATTCACTCACATATACAATGCAGACACTTGCAGACATGCATATTACATGATTATTTCATTTATTTATACAAACCCTTAACCTCTATTTCAAGGTTGGCCAAACCCTCAATACAAATTACAAAATAATATCATCACTATAAAATTGCATGCGGACCATAACAATGTCGACTAAGACATAGTCTAGACCCAAATCAATACCGCAAATATGAAACACCTCCAATAATTATGCCTTGATCATCTGCAACACATTACAACCACCAAGAATGTTGCATAACATGAAGAACATCACCAAACAAGTAAAATCTTCAATAATGCATACTATAATCAATGCGGACCACCAATATGCATAGAACATGATCTAAAGACGTTCACAAACAACGTGAATTGCAGCACAACAACCGCAACAACTCAGATCACCAGAATCATCATCATCTCTCTATGGAGCTCAAGAACACTAGCATAACTGACTGTCAACCTAAAGGATTTGCTTGTGGATATCGAAATCATGAACCAAACTGATTGAGGACACACATCAACATCTAGAACACTTTCCACACATCCGCAACCAATGATATAACAATTTCAGAGCAATATAGGGCACAAACGAGAATTCTAAACAACTACATAACATCCCAATATTGGATCTCATAACTCAATCAAATCATCATGCGGACCTCTACAAATGGGAATGAACCATCTATAGACAACATACTAGAAAATTTTTAAACCACATTAGCTCATCTACAATACACAACCTAAACCAACTCATTGAATAAAATTGCAACACTGGAATACACAAAAAACTTTCCAAAATATCCTCATCAACAATCTCCACATATGTTGACATCAATGACAACATATCAACCAATATCCAACACAAAGATCAATTCACCGATCCACAATCACCATAACATAAACAATAGCATATCTACATGCTACACATCCATATAAGCAATCAATGGTCAAAACATACTCTGCAATGCAAAAAAAAGCAAATTTGAGTCTCCACATGCTATGGTGAGACCTATAACATATCAAACAATCTTCCACAACTTATATCTAGACCTAAGGATAGGTCAACCATAGACAACACTTGGAGAGCACAGTGATATTTTTGGACCATAAAATAATCATATCTTTGATACAAAAAATATATCCAACAAAGATAACCATAATAAACAACATCAGTAACACTTTGCGGACCTAAACACTATCGAAAAAACCAATGAAAACCTACAACACCAACAAAATAATATAGCTCTGCACCACAAACATTCTGGACAGATGCCACTTCAAAACAACAAGTTTGACATCAATGACAACCACAACTTCACAAATTAAGATTGATAAGGAAGGTTAGGGAAAGTAATGTTTTGAAATGATTTATGTTTTGATCTCAATTCGAAGAAATGGTTTGAAAATACTAGCTAGTAGATTAGCATAGAATATAGCAGGATGTCTATGATAAGAAGATCATTGCAGTAGGCTAGATAATAGAATTGGCATTATAAATATCATGGGCCTACAGGTAATTTATATAAATCTAAAGTTTCAAACTTGGAAACTCTATAGGAGTATGGGAAAATTTAGTAAAGACATAAGAACTATGATAGAAGCAATGCGGTTATATGCGACAAGGTTGTCAATGATGTATTTTATGGTTTTATCAATGAAGGGGACTGGCACTAACCAGTACTTCAACTATAAAAAAAAATAACACATACTCCCAACAATCTCCCCCTTTATCATTTATGACAACACTTGCCAACACTCAAATACTACTCAATATCTCTCCATAAACTAAATTACTCAACAAACTCATGTTCAATTAGGTTATAGAAAAAATTGCAAATAATTGGCTTGTTTTATTGTCTGCGGGCATGCAAACACAAATGCATGTGGCTAAAAGATTTAGGAGAGAGTGGCGGATATGCTCTTCACTCTTGTCCACTAAATGCCCCACCTTTTCATACATGATCTGGAGCTTTTGGCCATAGCTACAAATTTCCTCCACCCTCCTCTCTATTTCCTTCCTTACTATTTATAAAGATCTCTTATGGAAATCTAAAGATAGATCACACACTGTCAACAACACACTAACTTCCACTTCTTCTCCTACAAAACAATACCAAGACCATTCTACCAATTTTCGATAATCATCCTCCACACCCATGAACTTACTTCCACCATGAATTAGAGTATGATTAGTAGTGTGTAGGAACCCCCCACCATCCTCCTCCTCCTAAGAGATACAACACAAGATATTAGAATAACAAAATTATAACCACAAAGATGTCTTTTAATCTAAACACTTAAATAGGAAAGCCTCACTAAACAAGAAAATGATTTTTTTTTACCACATCACATTTTATTGTTCATACTCAACTTAGTTCCATCCACAATAAAAGGGTAAGGGTGTCCTATTCGTTCCCACCTCTGGATCAATGACCTTGACTCATGTATATTTGGGAATTGTAAACATTTTATCTCAACTAAGATGTCCATTGTCTCTTCACCCAATAAGTCAAAAGATGATGCATCTAGTGCCATAAGTAAAGTTAAGGATCTGAAACCACCATTGAGTGCCTTCAAATTGTGGAAACCTTTAATGTTGAGAACTTCCAAAGATTTGAGCTGACCAAATGACTCTAGAAGGCTCTCTAATTTCTAATAATAACTCAAATTCAAATACTTCAACGCAGATATAGAACCAAAGATTTTAAACAATACAACTAATTTCTTACATTCCTTTAATAGAAGCAATTACAAAGTGGATAGATTGTGGAATTTGTCTTCCAAACAAGACAACTCACTGCATTTGGTCATATCTAAAAAATAGTAAAGATTTGAGTTGTCCAAAGGCTAGTAGAAGGCTAGTCAATTTAGTGAAACTAGATAAAATCAAAGACTGCAAGGAAGATAGGTTTTTAGTGTTATTTGGAAGTGTAATGATATTGTGACATCTACGTAGGTTTAACTGAGTTACAAACTCTAGTTGTCCAAAGTTTGTTGGAATCCTCAAGAGTGCTTTGTAGTCACTTAAGTATAAGACTTCTAGAGAGGATAAGTTGTCGAAACTTTGGAGCAAAGAAGGAAGGTTTGTAGAATTTTTCAAAGACAACTTACATAAAGATGTTGACAACTGCACATCCTTTTCCAAATGAAAGAAAAGGGAAACAAATAAACAAATTAGTAAAAATAATATTTGAAAGTTCAAAATTATTTATAATTTTGAAAGGAGATATATCACTTGCCTTATCAACATTCTCATTATTTTCGTCTCTTAATACAACTAGTCTTTTGACTTGCTTGGGATGTATGAGCAAATTCCCATCAAAACTTAAGTACTTTAGACTTTAAAAGTTATGGTGGCATATTCCATTCACTTTAATGGATTCTATGAGTTTCAAAACTCTCAAAGAAGAGTGCATAATATTTTGGCTATTTTCTCTAATTTCTAATTCATTATTATCTTTGGAATCTGAAATTTCAATCCCCTTAATTTTCTACAATTTTTGTTAGTGTTTCAAATTTAACTATCAGAATCTATTTCTAAATCTAATAAAATCTATTTTACAAGACTATAAACAAAAATTGAACACCCATTAATGAAAAAATTAATAAAATAAAAAGTTAAAACAAATTTAAAACCTACACCAGATATACCTATGTATCTTGTAAAGCATCCTTCAAAGATTCCAACTACAATATTCTATCTTGTTGGGATAACCATCTTCCTCTTTCCCTTATTATATCATGAACTTTTAATTTAATAGACTTGATAAAATGATGTGGTGTTTACTTCTCTGTACCCCATAGAATGGACCAGAGTTTTTCAACATCATCATTAAAAGAGAGTATTACAAGTGTCGCATCTAGAAGTACTTCAAGTTGGACCTTTCCAACTAATACACTGACTTCTCCTACCTTATCTTTATCGAAAAATAAAATGTTGTCTAGAGCCTCTTTAGAAAGCTCATCCAAACTTTTAAGTACTTCATTGACCACATGTTTAATATCTCTACCAGCTGTTACGATTACTTTCAAGAATTCCTTGAGAGACCTAAATTTTGAGGGCCTAGATAGATAATTTTTAAATTTGGGCCTAACTAATTCTACAAGTAAATGAATCCCACTATTTGCAAAGAACTATTATTGTAATCTAAAGATAGATCACACACTATCAACAACACTCTTACTTTCACTTCTCCTACAAAATAAGACCAAGGCCATTCTACCAATTTTTCACCATCACCCTCCACACCCATGAACTTGCTTCCACCTTGAAATAGAGTATGCTCAGTAGCATGAAGGAACCCCCTGCCATCCTCCTCCTCTTGAGAGATGCAACACAAGATATTATAATAACAATTATAACCACAAAGATGTCATTTAAGCTAAACACTTAAATTAGCAAGACTCACTAAACAAGAAGATGATTTTTTTTTACCACATCATATCTTAGTATAGATAGATAGCGGTGACTTTGGTTTACTTGAGTCACCATAGTTTTGTTTGAGCTTGATGGAATTTGATTTCCTCTAGGATCCCAATCAGTAAAAATAGGGAATGAAGTAATTATCTAAAGATTTTTTGAATGATTTTTTAGTCCAATACTAAGATTCTTCAATCTTATATTTCTATAGGAATCATCTACAAAGTGAATAGGTATTTTTGTTTGAGCTTGGTGGAATTTGATTTCCTCTAGGATCCCAATCAGTAAAAATAGAGAATGAAGTAATTATCTAAAGATTTTTTGAATGATTTTTTAGTCCAATACTAAGATCTTTCAATCTTATATTTCTATAGGAATCATCTACAAAGTGAATAGGTATTTTTGTTTGAGCTTGGTGGAATTTGATTTCCTCTAGGATCCCAATCAGTAAAAATAGGGAATGAAGTAATTATCTAAAGATTTTTTGAATGATTTTTTAGTCCAATACTAAGATTCTTCAATCTTATATTTCTATAGGAATCATCTACAAAGTGAATAGGTATTTTTGTTTGAGCTTGGTGGAATTTGATTTCCTCTAGGATCCCAATCAGTAAAAATAGAGAATGAAGTAATTATCTAAAGATTTTTTGAATGATTTTTTAGTCCAATACTAAGATTTTTCAATCTTATATTTCTATAGGAATCATCTACAAAGTGAATAGGTATTCTATATTTAAGGTTGTTCACCTAAAATTAATGTGAAAAAAAGAACTAAAAATAGACTAACATGGATGTTATGGAGTAGAGCAAAACTATTTTCTTTTCTTTTTTTATTTATTTATAAATATTTATTATTATGTGAATAGTCGTATTTCATTAAACTACCCATTCTATCTCTCTCCCATGGTGTAGCTGAATGAAATGGAATTTTCATGTTCATTTCTGAATTAGAGGCAATAATAAACATTGACTATAACCCCTAGCCTTCCAATCTAATGATGTGGGTTCAATTCCCGCTACCCACTCATTCATTCTCACCCGAGTGAGGGTGTCCTATTTTTTCCCACCGCTGAATCAATGACCTTGACACATATATATTTAGGAATTATAAACTTTTTATATCAACTAAGATGTCCATTGCCTCTTCGCCCAATAATTCACAAGATGATACATCTAGTGTCATAAGAAAATTTAAGGATCTGAAACCACCATTAAGCATCTTCAAAATGTGACAACTTTTAATGTCGAGAACTTTGAAAGACTTGAGCTAATCAAATGGCTTTGGAAGGCTCTCTAATTTAGAACAATAACTCAAATCTAGATACTTCAAAGAAGAAAGAGTGCCAAAACTTTAAGGTAATTCAATGATTTTCTTACATTCCTTTAATAGAAGAAATTGCAAAAGTGGATAGTTTGTGGATTTTGTCTAGCAAAAAAGTCAACTCTCTAAATTTGGTCATATCCAAAAATAGTAAAGATTTGATTTGTCCAAAGGCGAGTGAAATATAGTTAATTTAGTGCAATTGGATAAAACCAAGGATCGCAAGGAAGATACATTATCAATGTTCTTTGGAAGTGCAATGAGATTGCCACATCTACTTAGGTCTAATTGACTTAGAGACTCTAGTTGTCCAAAACTTGTTGGAATCCTCAAGAGTGCATTGCAGTCACTTAATTATAAGACTTCTGGAGAGGGTAGGTTGTTAAAATTTTGGAGCAAAGAGGGAAGGTTTGTAGAATTTTTTAAATACAACATATATTAAGATGTCAGCAACTGGACATCATTTTCCAAATGAAAGATAAGGGGAGAAAATAAACAAATTAGTAAAAACAATATTTTAAAGAAAAAGTATTTATAATTTTAGAAAGAGAGATAGTACTTGCCTTATCAACATTCTCACTATTTTCCCCTCTTAATACAACCAATCTTTTGGGTTGCTTGGGATGTATGGGCAAATTTGTATCAATACTGAAGTACTTTAGACATTCAAAGTTGCATTGTCATATTCCATTTACTTTAATGGATGTTGTGAGTTTCAAAACTCTCAAAGAAGAGTGCATAATGTTTAGGATTTCTCCTCCAATTTCAAATACATCATTATCTTTGGAATCTAAAATTTCAATTCTCTTTATTTCCTACAATTTCTGTTAGAATGTTGCCAGTTTAACTATTAGAATCTATTAATAAATCTAATAAAATATATTTTATAAGACTATAAACAAAAATTAAACACCCACTAAAGAACATATTAATGAGATAAAAAAGTAAAAATAAATTTAAAACCTGCACTAGATATACCTGTGTATCTTATAGAGCATCCTTAAAAGATTCTAGCTGCAATATTCTATTATTTTTTAGTGGTGGTAGCTTGAAGATGCTCATCAATAATGAAGATCAAGTGATCAAGATGAGTGACATCTTGCTCCATGTCTTCAATAATCCCCAAATCTATCACAATCTCATTTTTTGAAGAACAAAATGTAGAGAAACAACCATTGCCCATTGCAAGAGAGTAAAGATAGGATAGAAGAGGAAAACACACTATGGGAGTACATAATGCTAGAAGAAATGTACCAGTAGTCATTATAGTTAACTTTGTACACCCACAAATTCTAAACGGTACATCGGATTTTGATGATTTTTTGTGTTGTCTCTGCATGTGACTTAACTTCTTATAGCTATTGTTTTATCTTCCGGGTAGTAACGATGCATGTTGTGCGATCCATTATGCAAGGGTCAAAAAGTACACTTCTCAAAGTGTCGCTCAATACCTTCTTAAAGATGACCCAATAGTTATGCACTTTAAATCACCAATACTTAAGCACAAATTCACTAGTACTCATGTGCTATGGGTACCAATAAAGGTGCACAAATGGGCCAAATATGATCCAAAGAAGCTAAAAATGAGTGGCTATTGGTACATGCGCAATTTATTAATAATCTTTTATTTATTTGTTTTATGGTTTTTTTAAAGTTAGTAATTGGGAGGTTGAGTGTGCAAGGAGTGAACAATTATTGGAACATGAAAAATAACTGGTGCTCTTCCCCTATAGAGATGGAAAATGATAAAAAAATATGGGAGAGAAGACTAAATAGAAAAGTATGTAGGGAAAACTGAATTTGACAAAAATAGTGTGGAGAGAACACTAAAAGGGTATGTGCAGGATCTGTTGGCATGATTTCCATAACTAATGCAAATGAAGTGATGCAGTTGAAGACTGATGAATGAACCGATAGAGGAAAGAATACTATTTGTGATGAAGTGATTGAGATTTTGTGATTAGATGACTTGATTAGTTCTTTGTGTTGTCATTGACGAAAACTAATGATTAATGATGCTAACTAATGTTTCCTAATGTTTGGTTTGTCATCTAAGTGATTTAGTCTACCAGAGACGGGGTTTATCGGCAATATACAAAAGACTGTGAAATAAGACTTTAATCGATAAATGAAAAGATGTTTTACTTGAAACAGGTGATTGGTAATGAATGGTGATTTGTGGTTTGGAATGCAATCTTGTATCATGGAAATGAGTATCTACTCGAAACTGCATCTTGTGATGACTACCTGAAGGCATGTTTCTAATTTCTGATGAAGTTTTGTCAGGGTTTTAGTAGGGTTTTAGGACCGGTGAAGAAATAATCAAACTGGTAATGATTCTTGGTATGGCAACAATTGACATCAATTCTACATGTTGGTAGTAACACGACACAACCTGTGTGAATGATTTGTTTCATGTTTTCACGTGATTTATAGAAGAATTTCTTAGGAAATAGTGAAACGCTTAGAAGAATGTTTTAAGGCTTTGACTTTGTTATAGATCAAGATTTTTGTGATGAGTTACGATCAACCAATGATTGATATTGCATTGTAATTTATTGTAATGATCTGGATGTTGATCTAATATGATCTTTGATGATTTGTATTGTAATTCATGATGTAATTTAGGGTTTAGTGGCCAACCTAGTGGAAAGCATTATTTATATTGACATAGTTGACGTTCATTGTGTCAGTGGTCTTAGAGAAGAGTGTGAAGTTGTACCAGAGAAGAGTGAGATCTACCTGTGAGTTGCAGATAGTGAAACATAAATGGATCTGATTTAGCAAGCTAAGAAGTGCAAGTAACATACCACTTTTTCACTATTGTTTCCTAATAATTGCAGCAGATTAAATCCCTTAACCAGGTAGGTCCTAAAAGGCCTTAATCTTGTAAATCCCCCAATAGGGTAGCTCTCAAAATGAGTGGTAAATCCTCTCATGAGGTTGATCCTAATAGGTCATTAAGATCCTAATCAAGCTACACATCCAAATCCCTTAACCGGGTGACTCCTAACAGGGTCTGCTCCTAAGAGGGCATATTGTAAGCTCCTAACAGGGCCAAGCTCCTAATAGGGCATACTTGAAAAGAGTACAAATATTTGTGGGTACTAACTTCCTCAGTTTTTTTTTCCCTATTTGGGTTTCCACATCAAAAAATATGGTATTCATGTGTGGAATGATTTTCATGTGATGTTATTGATTATCTTTAGTTTATTCATTATTTCTAAATACATCAGTTATAGCAGTTTATCAGAGATTTATCAGTGATTATCGGTACTGTTTAATGAGTTGGAATATGTAGTAAATAAAGTTGGATTTGTTGTAAATTTGATTTTGTTTTAAAGTTTGAAATTGGTCATGTTAATATTGATTTACCCTCCTCTCACTATTAACTGGATCCTCATAGAATTAAGAATTGGTATCAGAGCTTTGGTCCTCTATGCGCAGAAAGCCTAACCGCTTGAGGGAAAGATTCTAAGGAAGTCAAGATGAGGAAAGAGGGTCCTAAGTTCAACAAGGATAACTAAAAGATCTAGAAATATAGAATGAAGATCAACATCAAAGGTCTTGGTGCACAATATTGGAAGCAAATTGAAACAAAATATGTTTCTCCTATTGCTACTCCCTTATCACTAGATGAACTCAAAGAGTAGCAAGAGAACATGCAAGCCTTAGAAGATATTGTAAGTACTTTATCTGATTCAAAGTATATTGATGTTCAAGGATTGGAAAATACAGGTGAGGTTTGGGAAAAGTTAGATATAATCTATGGAGGAGATGAGCATGTACAAAGAGCCAAAGAGGAAATCTTGAGAGGAAAGTCTGATGACATGTGAATGCTTGAAGGAGAGAATATTGCACAATATGGTCAGATAATCAAAGAAGTTGTTGGTGGCATAAAGAGTGCTGGAGATAAAATAGATGATGATACAATAGTAAGTAAAACACTTAGGACTCTTCAACCTTAATATGCTATAAGAGTATCTACAATCCAAGAACTTAGATCTATTTCAAAGGATTAGGTAACTGTTGATTGATTGATTGGTAAACTTATAGCTTTTGAGTTGAATCTGTCTTTAAAGCTTCTGTTACTGATTCATCTGCTAGAAAAGGAAAAAGATATATGTCAAAATCATGAGTATAGGTCAAGTCATGGAAGTAACTGGGGAAATGAAGATAATGAAGATCATGTGATGGAACTTGAGGCACTATTAGCAAAAATATTTCCAAGAGGCACCGGTAAGTATAAAGGAAAGCTACCTTTGAAGTGTTTTTCTTGTAGTAGAATTGGTCGTATTGCTGCTAATTGTCCTAATGTTGACAAGAAAGAGAAATTTAGAAAATATAAACGAAATGGGAAAAAGAAATGTTATGTTGCAGTAGATGAAGGTGTGACCGATGAGGAGTCTATAGATGAATATGACAATGAGGAAATTGTGTTTGTAGCTATGAAGGAGGAATTTACAGATGAAAAGGCACGGGTATCTCATATGAAGAATAGTGATGAATGGATTATAGACAGTGGTTGCTCACACCACATGACCAAAGACAAAAGTAAGTTCATAACCCTTGATGAATTTGATGGCGGTGTTGTTAGATTTGGAAATAACTCTCCCTACATGGTGAAAGGTAAAGGTTCAATTTATCTAAATGGGAAGAGTAATGTTGATGATGTGTTTTGGGTTGATGGTCTAAAGCATAATATTTTAAGTTTTGGTCATCTCAATGATAAAGGTTATTTGCTTGAGTTTAAAAATGTAGTCTACAAAATTCTTGGAGGTAATGGTGAATTGATTGCTACTGGGAAGCAAACTAGAGGTAACTTATTCCATTTGAATAGTAATGTTTATAATTGTCTAGTTGCAAGAATGGAAGACAATTGCTTGTGGCATAAAAGATGTTGTCATGTTGAATTTGATAATTTGGTTAAGATAAGAAAGTCAAGCATTGTAAGAGGATTGCCCCAACTTGTTAAACCAAATAGTGTGATATGAAAAGATTGTCAAATTGGTAAGATGACCTCTATTTCTTTCAAGAGAAAGATTTGTACTTTTGAGAATATTTTAGATTTGGTACATACTAATCTTTGTGGCCCTATGAGAACAAAGAGCTATTATGGTGATAGTTATTTCATTCTTTTCACTGATGACTATTCTAAAATGATGTGGGTGACATTATTGAAGGAGAAATAAGAAGCATTTTATAAATTTAAATTATTTAAAGCTTTGGTTGAGAATAAAACTAGTAAGAACTTGAAGTGTTTAAGACTAGACTAGGGAGGAGAATTCACATCTGATAAATTTTTTAAGTATTGTGATGAACAGGGTATCAAGAGACAGATGTCAGCTCTGAGGACACCACAATAGAATGGCATAGCAGAAAGGATGAATAGAAAAATATTTGAAGCTACTAGAACCATGATATTACAAGGTAATGTACCTAGAATGTTTTGGAGAGAAGCAGTCAACACTATTGTATACATTTTAAACTGGGTACTATTAAAAATAGGTAACAACAAGACACCTTATGAGCTATGGTATGGAAAAACTCCTTGTGCCTAAGTTATTTCAAAAATATTTAGAGTCAATGTTTTATTACGAAAGATAATCGCACTGAGAAATTTGATGCAAAATCTGATGAGGGAATCTTTCTTGGTTACTCTACTAGAAGTAAGGCATATAAATGTTACAATAAGAAAACTAAAAAGATTATTGGAAGTGCTAATGTGGAGGTAGATGATATCTCTAGAAATTTATAACGTACCAACTGATCTGAGCTTGAAAAAGATGATGAGAAATTTGTGATTATTGACCCGGAAGAACATAACAATGAAGAATTGACAAATGGAGAATTAGGTGCTCAATTGGTAAGCGATGATAGCAATTAAGAAAATGAAGAAGAAGAAGAAGAAGAAGAAGAAGATATAGATCCAGTACCAGTATTGCCCATGTATGTTAGATTAAACCATTCACAAGAACAGATAATTGGTGATAAGAATGTTGGTGTGCAAACGAGGAAAATCAGAGAAAACTCTTGCTTGATATCTACAATAGAACCCAAAATAGTAAAGGAAGCACTAAAAGATGATGATTGGGTTAATGCAATGAATGAAGAATTATATCAAATTGAGAAGAATCAAACATGGTCACTTGTTCCTAGACCAAAGGATAAGAATGTAATTGGAACAAAATGGGTCTTTAGGAATAAGTTGGATGAAGAAGGAAAAATTGTAAGAAATAAGGCGAGGTTAGTCTGCAAAGGGTATGCATAGGAAGAAGGTGAGGATTATGGAGAGACCTTTCCAAACAAGATGATTCTCCTATTGTTTGTGAAAAAGAGTACATGTCTATGATTGGTAAGTTGCACTATGTTGTTCATAGTAGGTTGAGCATTGCTCATGTTGTTGGATTAGTTGCTAGATTTCAGAAAGAGCCTAAGGAAACACATTTGGTGGTTGTGAAGAGAATTTTTTAGTATCTAAAAGGTACAATAGACTATGGTTTATGGTATCCCTATAAAGGATATTTTACTTTGGATGTCTTTACTGATGCAGATTGGGTAGGTAATGTGGATGACCAAAAAAGCACAACTGGTGGAGCTTTTCTTCTTGGTGGAAGATTAGTGGCATGGACGAGAAAGAAACAAACATGTTTTTCTCAATCTACAGTTGGAGCAGAGTATGTTGTTGCATCCATGAATTGCATGCAGGAAATATGGATGGGACATGTGCTAGAAGGATTCAAAATAGATATGTTTGAACAGGTGACTATCTATTGTGATAATACAAGTGCAATAAATATCTCTAAGAATCTTGTACTTCATGCTAGAACCAAGCACATTGAATTGAAGTATCATTTTCTAAGGGAAAGAGTTTAAGAAAAAAAGGTGAAGATGGAATATGTGAAGAGTAAAGATCAGATAGCTGATATCTTTACTAAGCCCTTACCAAAGACAACCTTTGGTTTCTTAGAGGTAAACTAGGGGTTAGACCCCTACACCGAAAGAACTAGAATGATGGAGATGCATCAATCATGTGGATCTAATGTTTATTCTTCGCTAAGGATTGATGAGATGTAGGCTACTTTGTAGGGGGAGAAGCTCAGATATAGAGCTCTGATTTAATGCTCTGATATAATGATTTGATATAATGTTCTAATTTGGTTAGCAGTGATGATGATGATAGAAGCAACAGTAAAGAAGATCGGTGATGCACATACACCCTTAGAATTGCTGTCAAAGGGGGAAACTAATAAGATCATATTTGGGAGAAGTAAAGAATTAAATAAGTTGGAGAAGTATTGGTTTAGGGGGAGAAGCCAAAAGGACGAAACCGACAGATGATATGACACCGACAACAAGTAGCAGATGATAAACAATGATGGTGTTGCAATTTTATTGGTATATCTGATTGGTATTGCCATCAATGCCAAAGGGGGAGAATGTTGGCATGATTGGAATAACTGATGCAGATGAGGTGATGCAGTTGAAGACTAATGACTGAATCAGTAGAGGATAGAAGACTTTTTGTGATGAAGAGATTGAGATTTTGTGATTAGATGACTTGATTAGTTATTTGTGTTGTCATTGATGGTAACTGATGATTAATGATGCTAACTAATGTTTCATGATGTTTGGTTTGTCATCTAAGTGATTTAGTCTACCAAAGACAGGGTTTACTAGCAATATACAGAAAACTATGAAATAGGACTTTAACCTATAAATTTAGAGATGTTTTACTTTAAACGGGTGATTGGTGATGAGTGGTGATTTGTAGTTTGGAATGTAAGTTTGTATCATGGAAATGAGTATCTAACTAAAACCACATCTTGTGATGACTACCAGAAGGCATGTTTCTAATCTCTAATGAAATTTTGCTAAGGTTTTAGTAGGGTTTTAGGACCGGTGAAGAAATCATCAGACCGGTAATGATTTTTGGTATGGCAGTGATTGACATCAAGTCTACATGTTGGTGGTAACATGACACAACCCATGTGAATTATTTGTTTGTTGTTTTGGCATTATTTATGGAGGAATTTCTTGGGAAATAATGAAATGCCTAGAAGAATGTTTTAAGGCTTTGACTTTGTTACAAATCGAGATTTTTGTGATGAGTTACGATCAACCAATGATTGATATTGCATTGTAATTTATTGTAATGATTTGGATGTTGATCTGATATGATCTATATTGTAATTCATGATGTAATTTAGGGTTTAGTGGCTGACCTAGTGGAAAGCATTATTTATATTGACATAGTTGACGTTCATTCTGTCGGTGGTCTTAGAGAAGAGTGTGAAGTCATACCAGAGAAGAGTGAGATCTACCTGTGAGTTGCATATGGTGAAACATAACTAGATCTGATTTAGCAAGCTAAGAAGTGCAAGTAACAGATCACTTTTTCACTATTATTTCCTAACAGTTGCAGCAGATTAAATCCCTTAACTGGGTAGGTCCTAAGAGGCCTTAATCTTGTAAATCCCCTAACAGGGTAGCTCTCAAAAAGGGTGGTAAATCCTCTCATGGGAATGATCCTAATAGATCATTAAGCTCCTAACCGGGCTACACATCCAGATCCCTTAACCAGATGACTCCTAACAAGATCTGCTCCTAATAGGGTGTATTGTAAGCTCCTAACAGGGCCAAGCTCCTAACAGGGCATACTTCAAAAGAGTACAAATCTTTGTGGGTACTAACTCCCACCATGGTTTTTTCCCTATTTGGGTTTCCACATCAAAAAATATGGTGTTCATGTGTGAAATAATTTTCATGTGATGTTATTGATTATCTTTAGTTTATCCATTATTTTTTAATACACCAGTTATAGCAGTTTATTAGAGATTTAATAGTGATTACAAGTACTGTTTAATGAGTTGGCATATGTGGTAAATGAATTTTTATTTGTTGTGGTAGATTTGCTTCAGATAACATACTTCTAGCTGATAATTGTCTTCTAATTCCATTCACTTCACATAATGCATTAAATTCCTTAGATGTAAATTCTCCTCCTTGATCTAATCTCAGACATTTGATTTTCTTACTGGTTTCATTCTCTACCATTGCTTTGAATAGTTTGAACTTCCCAAGTGCTTCTGATTTTTCTCTGAGAAAAGTAAACCAACACATTCTAGAGTAGTCATCAATGATTAGCATGAAATATCTATCACCTTGTAAGCTTTTAGTTCTAGCTGGACCACATAAATCAATGTGAATTAAGTCAAGAGCATTATTAGATTTTTCTAGAATACTTTTAAAAGTTTCTCTAACTTGTTTTCCAAATTGACATTCCTTACATACCGGAATTTGAGGTTTGACAATCTTAGGTAAATCTCTAACTGCCTTAGTAGTATTGATTTTTACCATGCAATCAAAATTTACATGATAGAGTCTCTTATGCCATAGCCAACTTTCATCAATGTGTGCAATCAAGCATGTATTTTCATTGTTATTCAAATGAAAGATATTACCTCTAGTTTGATTACCGATTACAATTTCCAAACCAGTTCTGTTCATAATTTTGCATTTTCCATTCTTGAATTGTAGCTGAAATCCTTTCTCAACTAATTGACCAACACTCAAAAGATTATGCTTTAAACCTTCTACATAGTAAACATTGTTAGTATTATGCTTACCATCAAGAGATATTGTACCTTTTCCTTTGATTAAACAAGCTTTGTCATTACTAAGCCTCCATTATATTCTTGAAAGTTCAAGAATTTACCTTTATCACCAGTCATTTGATGTGAGCATCCTGAATCAATGATCCATTCATCCTTAACTTCAATTTTAGCTTCCAGGGCCTACTCTACCAGTTGAACAGTAGGTGTCAGTTAATCTTCTGTTATAGCAACAAAAACCCATCCATTGTCTGTCGGATCTTCATCAAAATCATCAGTGACTCCTTCATCAACAAGATAACAAGATTTATCTTTATTCTTCTTAAATCTGTATCTCTGATATTCAGGGTTAGGCTTGTATGTTCTTCTAGCTTCTTCTCTTAGTCTAGCATGTCTATCAGGGCATCTAGAAGCCATATGACCAATCTTATTATAGTTAAAGCATTTAAAGGGTGCTTTACCTTCATACTTACTTCCAACTGGACCTTTAGGCATTTTCCTTGCAAATAGTGCTTCAAGTTCTTCAAGTTCTTCATTTTCTCTCCTGCTTTCCTCAAGTTCTCTTGCATAAAAGGTTTTCCAGTCAGACTTGTCAAATGATGGTGCAGATGATGTTGATGCCTTAAAACCTAAATCTGTTTTTATAGTAGCAACAAGACCAAATTCCTCAATTTCAAAAGCTGAAAGTTTTCCATTCAATGTATCCCTAGTTACTGATGCATTAGGCATTGTTCTTAACTCATTTATAGTAGTAACCTTCATTTTATATGCCGGTGACAATCCTCTTAAAAATTTTTGAAACAATTTCATCTTCACTTAAGGTTCCTCCACAATATTTAATACCCAAAACAATTTCATTTACTCTTTCCATAAAAGCAGAAATCCTTTCATCTTCTTCCATTTTCAGATTTTCATACCTGACTCAGAAGCTTTCAAGTTTTGCAATTTTGATTGTGGAGTCTCCTTCATTCAATGTTTACAAGTGATCCCAAATAGCTTTAGCAGTTGATCTATCTGATAATCCCATGATTTGTTGATTTGATAATGCGCTCAAAAGTGCTTCTCTAGCTTTGCAATCATTTTCCTCATCTTTTCCTAAGGTAGGTGGATTAGGCTGACCGGGAGTAGGAGATATCTTACTAAGCCTCCATTATATTCTTGAAAGTTCAAGAATTTACCTTTATCACCAGTCATTTGATGTGAGCATCCTGAATCAATGATCCATTCATCCTTAACTTCAATTTTAGCTGCCAGGGCCTACTCTACCAGTTGAACAGTAGGTGTCAGTTAATCTTCTGTTATAGCAACAAAAACCCATCCATTGTCTGCCGGATCTTCATCAAAATCATCAGTGACTCCTTCATCAACAAGATAACAAGATTTATCTTTATTCTTCTTAAAGCTGTATCTCTGATATTCAGGGTTAGGCTTGTATGTTCTTCTAGCTTCTTCTCTTAGTCTAGCATGTCTATCAGGGCATCTAGAAGCCATATGACCAATCTTATTATAGTTAAAGCATTTAAATGGTGCTTTACCTTCATACTTACTTCCAACTGGACCTTTAGGCATTTTTCTTGCAAATAGTGCTTCAAGTTCTTCAAGTTCTTCATTTTCTCTCCTGCTTTCCTCAAGTTCTCTTGCATAAAAGGTTTTCCAGTCAGACTTGTCAAATGATGGTGCTGATGATGTTGATGCCTTAAAACCTAAATCTGTTTTTATAGTAGCAACAAGACCAAATTCCTCAATTTCAAAAGTTGAAAGTTTTCCATTCAATGTATCCCTAGTTACTGATGCATTAGGCATTGTTCTTAACTCATTTATAGTAGTAACCTTCATTTTATATGCCGGTGACAATCCTCTTAAAAAATTTTGAAACAATTTCATCTTCACTTAAGGTTCCTCCACAATATTTAATACCCAAAACAATTTCATTTACTCTTTCCATAAAAGCAGAAATCCTTTCATCTTCTTCCATTTTCAGATTTTCATACCTGACTCAGAAGCTTTCAAGTTTTGCAATTTTGATTGTGGAGTCTCCTTCATTCAATGTTTACAAGTGATCCCAAATAGCTTTAGCAGTTGATCTATCTGATAATCCCATGATTTGTTGATTTGATAATGCGCTCAAAAGTGCTTCTCTAGCTTTGCAATCATTTTCCTCATCTTTTCCTAAGGTAGGTGGATTAGGCTGACCGGGAGTAGGAGATATCTTACTAAGCCTCCATTATATTCTTGAAAGTTCAAGAATTTACCTTTATCACCAGTCATTTGATGTGAGCATCCTGAATCAATGATCCATTCATCCTTAACTTCAATTTTAGCTGCCAGGGCCTACTCTACCAGTTGAACAGTAGGTGTCAGTTAATCTTCTGTTATAGCAACAAAAACCCATCCATTGTCTGCCGGATCTTCATCAAAATCATCAGTGACTCCTTCATCAACAAGATAACAAGATTTATCTTTATTCTTCTTAAATCTGTATCTCTGATATTCAGGGTTAGGCTTGTATGTTCTTCTAGCTTCTTCTCTTAGTCTAGCATGTCTATCAGCGCATCTAGAAGCCATATGACCAATCTTATTATAGTTAAAGCATTTAAAGGGTGCTTTACCTTCATACTTACTTCCAACTGGACCTTTAGGCATTTTCCTTGCAAATAGTGCTTCAAGTTCTTCAAGTTCTTCATTTTCTCTCCTGCTTTCCTCAAGTTCTCTTGCATAAAAGGTTTTCCAGTCAGACTTGTCAAATGATGGTGCAGATGATGTTGATGCCTTAAAACCTAAATCTGTTTTTATAGTAGCAACAAGACCAAATTCCTCAATTTCAAAAGCTGAAAGTTTTCCATTCAATGTATCCCTAGTTACTGATGCATTAGGCATTGTTCTTAACTCATTTATAGTAGTAACCTTCATTTTATATGCCGGTGACAATCCTCTTAAAAAATTTTGAAACAATTTCATCTTCACTTAAGGTTCCTCCACAATATTTAATACCCAAAACAATTTCATTTACTCTTTCCATAAAAGCAGAAATCCTTTCATCTTCTTCCATTTTCAGATTTTCATACCTGACTCAGAAGCTTTCAAGTTTTGCAATTTTGATTGTGGACTCTCCTTCATTCAATGTTTACAAGTGATCCCAAATAGCTTTAGCAGTTGATCTATCTGATAATCCAATGATTTGTTGATCTGATAATGCGCTCAAAAGTGCTTCTCTAGCTTTGCAATCATTTTCCTCATCTTTTCCTAAGGTAGGTGGATTAGGCTGACCGGGAGTAGGAGATATCTTACTAAGCCTCCATTATATTCTTGAAAGTTCAAGAATTTACCTTTATCACCAGTCATTTGATGTGAGCATCCTGAATCAATGATCCATTCATCCTTAACTTCAATTTGCTGCCAGGGCCTACTCTACCAGTTGAACAGTAGGTGTCGGTTAATCTTCTGTTATAGCAACAAAAACCCATCCATTGTCTGCCGGATCTTCATCAAAATCATCAGTGACTCCTTCATCAATAAGATAACAAGATTTATCTTTATTCTTCTTAAATTTGTATCTCTGATATTCAGGGTTAGGCTTGTATGTTCTTCTAGCTTCTTCTCTTAGTCTAGCATGTCTATCAGGGCATCTAGAAGCCATATGACCAATCTTATTATAGTTAAAGCATTTAAAGGGTGCTTTACCTTCATACTTACTTCCAACTGGACCTTTAGGCATTTTCCTTGCAAATAGTGCTTCAAGTTCTTCAAGTTCTTCATTTTCTCTCCTGCTTTCCTCAAGTTCTCTTGCATAAAAGGTTTTCCAGTCAGACTTGTCAAATGATGGTGCAGATGATGTTGATGCCTTAAAACCTAAATCTGTTTTTATAGTAGCAACAAGACCAAATTCCTCAATTTCAAAAGCTGAAAGTTTTCCATTCAATGTATCCCTAGTTACTGATGCATTAGGCATTGTTCTTAACTCATTTATAGTAGTAACCTTCATTTTATATGCCGGTGACAATCCTCTTAAAAAATTTTGAAACAATTTGATCTTCACTTAAGGTTCCTCCACAATATTTAATACCCAAAACAATTTCATTTACTCTTTCCATAAAAGCAGAAATCCTTTCATCTTCTTCCATTTTTAGATTTTCATACCTGACTCAGAAGCTTTCAAGTTTTGCAATTTTGATTGTGGAGTCTCCTTCATTCAATGTTTACAAGTGATCCCAAATAGCTTTAGCAGTTGATCTATCTGATAATCCCATGATTTGTTGATCTGATAATGCGCTCAAAAGTGCTTCTCTAGCTTTGCAATCATTTTCCTCATCTTTTCCTAAGGTAGGTGGATTAGGCTGACCAGGAGTAGGAGATATCTTACTAAGCCTCCATTATATTCTTGAAAGTTCAAGAATTTACCTTTATCACCAGTCATTTGATGTGAGCATCCTGAATCAATGATCCATTCATCCTTAACTTCAATTTTAGCTGCCAGGGCCTACTCTACCAGTTGAACAGTAGGTGTCAGTTAATCTTCTGTTATAGCAACAAAAACCCATCCATTGTCTGCCGGATCTTCATCAAAATCATCAGTGACTCCTTCATCAACAAGATAACAAGATTTATCTTTATTCTTCTTAAATCTGTATCTCTGATATTCAGGGTTAGGCTTGTATGTTCTTCTAGCTTCTTCTCTTAGTCTAGCATGTCTATCAGGGCATCTAGAAGCCATATGACCAATCTTATTATAGTTAAAGCATTTAAAGGGTGCTTTACCTTCATACTTACTTCCAACTGGACCTTTAGGCATTTTCCTTGCAAATAGTGCTTCAAGTTCTTCAAGTTCTTCATTTTCTCTCCTGCTTTCCTCAAGTTCTCTTGCATAAAAGGTTTTCCAGTCAGACTTGTCAAATGATGGTGCAGATGATGTTGATGCCTTAAAACCTAAATCTGTTTTTATAGTAGCAACAAGACCAAATTCCTCAATTTCAAAAGCTGAAAGTTTTCCATTCAATGTATCCCTAGTTACTGATGCATTAGGCATTGTTCTTAACTCATTTATAGTAGTAACCTTCATTTTATATGCCGGTGACAATCCTCTTAAAAAATTTTGAAACAATTTCATCTTCACTTAAGGTTCCTCCACAATATTTAATACCCAAAACAATTTCATTTACTCTTTCCATAAAAGCAGAAATCCTTTCATCTTCTTCCATTTTCAGATTTTCATACCTGACTCAGAAGCTTTCAAGTTTTGCAATTTTGATTGTGGAGTCTCCTTCATTCAATGTTTACAAGTGATCCCAAATAGCTTTAGCAGTTGATCTATCTGATAATCCCATGATTTGTTGATCTGATAATGCGCTCAAAAGTGCTTCTCTAGCTTTGCAATCATTTTCCTCATCTTTTCCTAAGGTAGGTGGATTAGGCTGACCGGGAGTAGGAGTAGTATAGCCATTCTTTGTAACTTCCCAGATGTCCTTTCCAATGCAATTCAAATGTGTCTCCATTCTGATCTTCCATATGCCATAGTTGGTTCCATCAAGTTTAGGATTGTCCTTCCTGAAATAGTTAGTAGACATTGGATCTCCTCAAGCTGCTAAACTTCTACAAAAAGAGGACTATGCTCTGATACCAATTGTTAGGTCCTAGAGACAACTGAGAGGGGGGGGGGGTGTGAATCAGTTGTCAAATAAATTCAAACCAAAACAACTTAACCAACTTTAAAGCTTAATACCGATAAACCAAACTTTTATGTCGGTAGACAGTTTTATCAGTTAATTACAGTACCCGTAAATATTAATGCATGAAATAGAAAGACAATAACATCCACAATACATAACACCAATATTTGTACGTGGAAACCTTGTAAGGGAAAAAACCATGGTGGGAAACCTTACCCATAATCAGATGATACTACTGCAGATAGTATGTGTATACAAATGGGGTCTGCACATGCAGAAAGGCCAAGCGCCTAGAGCTCACTGCTCAAACACAAATAGGAGTCACCCTGACTACAATTGGATGGTTAAATCCAATAAGGATGCCTTGTTCAAAATAGCATCTTACTATGTTGGATTCAGTACCGGTGTAGTTCTGATTGTCTTCACAAAAACCTTGCTTCACCTTCAAATGATGTCTGCGTGTAAAGCTCTACTTATTCTCGCATATACCATATTATTTATTACTTTGCATTCCATACTTGATCTTACAAATAAGATCTTACATTTATATGATAACCTAAGACCAATTTTAGTAAGTCAACTCTAAAGGATATTCTAATAAAATCAATTTACAAATAAAACAATATCCGATGCAATAACCGATTCAACATGTCGGCTTGATGCATTTACAACAACAATAAAACATCTCCATAGTGTGTCGTGCTAATCTGGAATAGATAAGCCTGCCGGTGTATAACCTAGACCTATTTGCTGATAACAACAAATATGCAAATACGAATATGTCAATGAACAAATCTCCAAGACAAAGTGTCCCAATGATGTCTTTGACATAACCAAGTGTTTCGCATATCATTCCAAGTGTCGGTGAACATTATATCCTGTCGGTGTACCAGATACCGGTGACTGTGCATAAGTCACTTGCTTGCCAATGAACATTTCTGATTCTTCAAAGTGCCAAAGTTGATAAGTGATAGTAGGTGTTGACATCAATGAAAAAACCATACCAAAATACCAACAATAAATTTTTGACCAAGTTATGGTGGTTAGACATACAAGTTTTTATATTTTTAAAAAGATGTAGTAAAAAAGTCATAATTAATTATTTATTTGAAAAAAATACAAAAAAACATGTGTCACATCTAGACATGAGTCTTCTACTTCTATCTAAAATCTTATAAAAAAATATTATGATTTGATTGTCGTTGAGGTGGTCAGATAGACACCTGCTTCTTATCTTTTTCCTAAAATTTTAGTATTACTGCATTGAAATTTAATTTTTTTGTCAAATAGATTCTTTTTAGAAAACAAATAGTACCTTAGAGGCTACATTCAATATTCTATAGATTCTATTCTTACATATTTTTTAAATAATGTTGGTATCTTATTCAAATTGTTACATCAAGTTGCCTAACTCTATTTTTCTAATTTTCATTACCACTTAAGCACCTATTTGGCCCACCATGATCTTGCACATACCCAAAAAGAGAAGTATGCAGGTATGTTTAAATTTGAGTGTGACATAAAGAGGGAGATAATTATGACAGAGATAGGCAATCTATACGTGATGATGAAAAGAAAATGTGGAACACGACTATTGGCATATGTGCAGAGTTTGATGACATGATGATATTGTATGTTGTCATTGATGTCAATATGATGAAGTATGAACCAGTATATTGAAAAAAGAAAATTGGCAAGAGAACTGGTATGATGGTATGAAGAGAATCAGTATGCTTATGTGAACCAGTATTTACGAAATGGTGAACCGGTATGTTGGAATGTGAACTGGTATCGGGGCTTCATTTGATATGACTACCGGTTGGTAGTCTCAGCTTCAGGGTTTCTAGTTGATGCATTTCAAGTCTGTGTGATTCGACCGACAACATCCTGTGATGGGTTAGCATTGAAATGAAGATCAGATCATGTTGCCACATCAGCCTTGTGTGTGTGAAGAATTTCCTTGTGGATCTTGCATGAAGAAGATTGATCCTATCTACCTTGAGAATGTGTGGAGTCTCAATAAACGATGGAGAGCGCTTGATGGGTTATCAACTTTGAGAAGCGGAAAAGAACGAACGATGGAAAACATCTTGAGATTTGTTCAAAATTGTTTCACTCTATGCAATGTGATTGAACGGTTAGGATTGGACCAACTGTATTGTTAACCTAGATGTTTAGGGTTTAGGGTTCATGCCACCGACCTATCCATTTCCTATAAGGTCGATGATGATTTTCATTGTGAAGTTGGTTGGCAAATGTTATATGTGTATACAAGTGAAGAGATACTTGATTCTTGCCAGACTGGTGCAGTGAGTAGAGATCTGCAGAGTGTGATTACAGAAGTAAAGGAACTGAAGTGGATCTGCCTTGGCATTGAGTGTTGTTATCAGATCAGTGTATTACCTATTGACTTCTAACCATTTCAGCAGTTGAAAATCCTTTAATAAAGTAGCTTTAATAGGCTTTCTATAAATCCTTTAACAGGGTGACTCAAAATCATTGAGTTCTTCAAATCATCTTGCAAGGTAACCTTTAATAGGGTTCCAACCTTTAACCAGGTATTTAGCCATCCCTTAACTGGGTGATCCCTAGTACGATCGGTTCCTAGTAGAACCTATTGTAAAATCCTTAACCGGACTAGGCTCCTAACAGAGCGGACTTCAGAAGAGTTCAAGAACAGCTTGTGGGTATTCATCCCCACCATGGTTTTTCCTAGTTGGGTTTCCACATGAAAAAAATCAATGTGTTATGTGTGATGCTTTTTCATGTGATGTCTTAGTATTTTCTGTTAAGTGGTAAAGCATGTTGATCCAGTGGTCATTATATTTCTGATGAAGTATTACTTGTCTAAGCATATGGGTGAAGTGGAAATGAGATATTAGGTTGTGTGAAGATCTAAGTGTTACCAGTTTGTGTCTTTCACAATCTCACTATGTTTTATCGGTAGTGCCTTGTTTTAGATCGGTGATACTATTTACCAGTTAGTGCAATCTTTGCAGTCAAAGTGGTTGAAGGAAGTTTTTGGGAATACTGATTCACCTCCCCCTCTCAGTATCTGTTGAGTACTTACTGTTCATCATTATTCATCAATTGGTATCAGAGCATCCTCTAGGTCCTCTGTGTTGTAAGCTTAACGGCTTGAGGAAAAGATCCTATTCTAATGATGAAGAGGGAAGGTCCTAAGTTCAATAGAGATAAATTTAAGATATGGAAGGATAGAATGAAGATATACATTAAAAACATGGGTGCTCAAGACTGGAACTATGTTGAGAAAACTTATGTTATCCCTATCGGTACTCTCACCGATGATCAAAGAAGAGAAATTCAGGAGAATGGGCAAGTCATGGAAGCTCTTATCAGTAGTCTATCTTATGTTGAGTTTATAGATGTTCAGGATAAAGACAATCCCAAAGATGTATGGGATACTCTGGAGTCTATCTATGGCGGTGATGAGCATGTGAAGCAAGCTAAGGAAGAAATGCTTAGAGGAAAGTTTGAAGACATGCGGATGGTTGAAGGAGATACCATTTAACAATATGGGATAAGGATTAAAACTATTGTTGGAGACATCAAGAGTAAAAGAAATACAATGGATGATTCCACCATAGTTAGCAAAGTTTTGAGAACCTTATTACCAGTGTATGCAATAAGGGTTGCTGCTATTCAGGAGTTGAGATCTATTGACAAGACAAAGGTGTCCCTTGATTCTATCATTGCAAAGTTGACCACATATGAGCTAAACAGTTATGATGGCAGTGTTTAGAAGACCGATTCAACCTTCAAAGCATCTACTACACTATCTAGAAAGGGTAAAGAAGCTAGTACCAGCTATGAACCTAGACAAAGCAGAGATATCGATGATGAGGAGATCCTGATGGAATTTAAAGCTCTTTTGGCCAAGAGACTTCCTAAGGGAACTGGAAAATTTAGAGGTAAGCTCCCTTTGAAATTCTTTTCTTGCAATAGGATAGGACACATTGTTGTCAATTGTCCTAATAGTGATAATAAGGACAAACCGAAGAGGTTCAAAAAGTTCAAAGGAGAAAATAGGAGAAATTGTCTTGTTGTAGTTGATGAAGGTGTCACTGATGATGAATCAGAAGATGAAGAAAGTGAAGACATAGTATTTGTAGTTGTTAAGGAAGATGTGTTAGATAAGAAGGCTCTTGTCTCCTACTTTGATAATTCTAATGAGTGGATCATTGATAGTGGTTGTTCTCACCACATGACTGGTGATCGAAGAAAGTTTCTGTCTCTGGAAGAGTATGATTGAGGAGTAGTCTAATTTGGTAATGATGCACCTTGTATGGTAAAAGGCAAAGGGTCCATCTCTTTAAATGGAAAAAGCAGTGTTGATAATGTGTATTGGGTAGAAGGTCTCAGGCATAACCTTTTGACTATTGCTCAGCTAAATGATAAAGGGCTCACTCTGGAATTCAAAGATACAGTATGAAAAATCAAAGGAAAGAATGGTGAACTAATGGCCACCAGTATCCAGACCAAAGGTAACTTATTTCAGTTAAATACAAATATCAGTCAATGTCTAATGGAAAAGTTTGATGACAGTTGGATATGGCATAGGAGACTCTGGCATGTTAATTTTGATAAAATTGTGAAGGCCAGTAAGATCAAGGAAGTTAGAGGATTGCATGTGCTAAACAAACCGGAGAATCCTTTGTGTAGAGAATGTCAACTGGGGAAAATGTCTTCCTCAACCTTCAAAGGTAAATCTTTCACAACAGAAAATTTACTTGATCTTGTGCATACTGAATTGTGTGGTCCTATGAAAACTAAGAGTGTTCAGGGAGATAGGTAATTTATGATTCTTACTAATGATTTCTTAAGAATGATGTGGGTCACATTCTTGAAAGACAAGTCTGAAGCTTTTGGAAAATTCAAAGCCTTCAGAGCACTAGTTGAAAAAGAAAGTGGTAAGAGAATCAAATGTCTTAGAACTGACCAAGGAGGTGAGTTCACTTCTAGTGAGTTCAATAAGTATTGTGAAGAAAATGGCATCAAGAGGCAACTGTCTTCCCCCCAGATTCCACAGCGAAATGGCCTAGCAGAAAGGAACAAACGGACTATAGATGAAGCAGCCAGAACAATGCCGATTCAAGGAGAGGTTGCTCACATTTTTCAGAGAGAAGCAGTGAGCACTACGGTCTACACTATGAACCAGGTACTCATCAAGAAAGGCAAGGATAAAACTCCTTATGAGTATTGGACTGGTAAGACTCTTGTAGTAAGCTACTTTAAAGTGTTTGGTAGCAAGTGTTATATCAAGAGGAGTGAACAGCAGAGCAAATTTGATGCAAAATGCAATGAAGGAATATTCCTAGGGTATTCCACCAAGAGAAAAGCTCTAAAGTGTTTTAACAATAGGACTTAGAGAATTGTTGAAAGTATCAATTTTAGAGTTGATGAAACCTCTGAGAAACCTGAGGAAAATGATAGTGAGAAAATGGTAGATGAACCAGTTGTAACCTTCTAGGAACCAGTTGCAAAACAACCAAGTACTAGTAACAATGCTCCTACACCGGTAGATGTTGATGTAGATGAAGATGAGGATGAAGAAGAAAATCAAGAGGAATCAGCTAAGATCATTCCTAGGTATGTAAAGCTACATCATGATCCAAAGAAGATCATAGGAGATAAGGATGCAGGAATTCTTACAAGAAGAAATGTTAGAGAAAATTCTTGCATGATTTCTGAATTTGAGCCTAAAACATTTAAAGAGGCACATAAAGATGAAGAATGGATCAAGGCTATGGAAGAGGAACTTGACCAAATAGAAAAGAATGGTACATGGTATTTGGTACCTAGACCTAAGCATAAAAATGTTATTGGCACCAAATGGATCTTTAGAAACAAACTGGATGAAGATGGCACAGTGGTAAGAAACAAAGCAAAACTGGTATGTAAGGGATATGCTCAAGAAGAAGGAGAAGACTATGGAGAAACCTTTTCTCCAATAGCTATATTGGAAGGAGTTCGAATGCTTCTTGCATATGCAACCTTCAAGGGATTCAAAGTGTATCAGATGGATGTAAAATCTGCATTCCTAAATGGAATACTTGAAGAGGAAGTGTATATAGACCAACCAGATGGGTTTTCCCTATCAGAAGACAATGATATGGTGTGTAGGCTACATAAAGCCTTGTATGGATTGAAACAGATAGCTAGAGCATGGTATGAACGTTTACACTCTCATCTTGTGAAGATTGGATTTGAAAGAACAAGTGAAGATAGCAATATCTATCTGAAGTCAGAAGTAGATCAGATTCTGACCTATGAAATATTTGTTGATGACATAATTTTTGGTGGAGATGACAAGATGAGTCATGTATTTGCAGATGAGATGAAGAAGGAATTTGAAATGTCACTATTTGGAGAGATTAAGTTCTTCATTGGACTACAGATTCAATAAATGAGATGAAGAAGGAATTTGAAATGTCACTATTTGGAAAGAATAAGTTCTTTATTTGTTGAATTTGTAGTCCAATGAAGAACTTAATCTCTCTGATTAGTGAAATCTCAAATTCCTTCTTCATCTCATCTACAAATGCATGACTCAGCTTGTCATCTCCACCAAAAATTATTTCATCAACAAATACTTCACAAATCAGAATCTGATCTCCTTCTGACTTTAGATAGATATTTCTATCTTCACTTGTTCTTTCAAATCCACTCTTCACAAGATGGGAGTGTAAATGTTCATACCATGCTTTAGGTGCTTGTTTCAATCCATACAAGGCTTTATGTAGCCTACACACCATATCATTGTCTTCTGATAGGGAAAACCCATCTGGTTGGTCTATATACACTTCCTCTTCAAGTATTCCATTTAGGAATGTAGATTTTACATCCATCTGATACACTTTGAATCCCTTGAAGGCTTCATATGCAAGAAGCATTCGAGCTCCTTCCAATCTAGCTACTAGAGCAAAGGTTTCTCCATAGTCTTCTCCTTCTTCTTGAGCATATCCCTTACATACCAGCCTTGCTTTGTTTCTTACCACTGTGCCATCTTCATTCAACTTGTTTCTGAAAACCCATTTGGTGCCAATAACATTTTTATGCTCAGGTCTAGGTACCAAAGACCATGTACCATTCTTTTCTATCTGGTCAAGTTCCTCTTCCATAGCCTTGATCTAGTCTTCATCTTTATGTGCCTCTTTAAATATTTTAGGCTCAAATTCAGAGATCATGCAAGAGTTTTCTCTGACCTTTCTTCTTGTAAGAATACCAACATCCTTATCTCCTATGATCCTCTTTGGATCATGATTTATCTTTACATACCTAGGAATGATCTTGACAGATTCCTCTTGCTTTTCTTCTTCATCCTCATCTTCATCATCATCAACATCTACTAGTGTAGGAGCACTATTACTAGTACTAGGCTATATTGCAACCAGTTCCCAGAAGGTTACAACTGGTTCATCTACCACTTGCTCACTACCGGTTTCCTCAGGTTTCTTAGAGGTTTCATCAACTCTAACATTGATACTTTCAACAATTCTCTGAGTCCTATTGTTGAAACACTTAAGAGCTTTTCTCTTGGTGGAATATTGATGAGGAGGTAGAGAGGAAGTTGGTCTTCTTTTGAGGTTGGTGGACTTTTGTTTTCAATGTGCTTCCCAAATCAATCGCTAGGCACAAATGGGATTCTTCTAAACCTGTCTCCTATCTCCTCCTCTCTATTCAACACTGCTTGCACCCTATTGAATTGCACATCACTCCTCCTTACCTTCCATGCTAAGGCATTCAAATCTGAAATGAGATCCTCTTGTGTGTCACTAAAAATGAACAAGTTTGGTTGTCCAACTGGCTGAATCTCCTCTCTTCTAGGAATGGGCAACTATTGGAGAACCATGGTTTACCTAACCTTGTTTTCACCTTTTAAGGATTTCAATCATATTAATATGTTGGATGAGCATCTGGACAGGTTTGCAAAGTCTGATGACCATCCTTCACCTTTTCAAGAGTGAAAATATCCAAGTTGGATGCAATGAGCGTTGTTCTACTCAAGGCAACTTCTAGGTTCAAAAGGTCATCTTGATCAAATGACTTCATGCCATGCTATGGAGCTTGTAGTAGGGTGTCTTAGGTCTTAACTTATCAATTTTGATGGTTTGAAACAATCATTAACTTCTCCTTCCTTACCGATTTCATGAAATTGTCAAATTAGCCCTAAAAAGGCTACTAGGATTAGCCCTAGTTTTTAGTGAAAATTGTTCACCCTGCTCAATCTGCTAAACTTCATGGAAAACCCTTGGAGATGTGGTCAATTAATGATGAAAAATCAAGTATTTTTTCTATGGCAAGTACTGTACGGACTGTTTGAGGATTGTCCCACAAAATAGGCACTTTTTAAGGGTTTTTTAGGGTTTTAGTGAGGGTTTGCAATTTAAAGGCCTTCTCCATGATAGTAGAGCCAATTAAATGTTTCAAACTTTTCTATGACATATACCAAACACTCCCAAGGATTCAAACCCTATCTTAGAATACTGTCATTATGTCAAACAAATGCCATACTGCTGCTTTTACACAGAAATAACAGTCTAGAGGACTGAGATAGCAATTTTTTTTTTCAAGGTTTTGCATACATTTTCAACATTGGTAAACCAAATACAATGAAATTCTATCAAATATAGATGCAACAATGACTTGACATAAGTTGGAACAACCTGCAAAACAAATAGGAAAGGATTTTTGATAATTGTTGTTCATTCACCCGCCATCACTGCACTTTGACAGTATTAAGACTGATACAACTTTATTTCTTTGTTTTGATTACTTCTTCACTCTGTCCCTGGCCTGCAAAGAGTTGATAATGGCAAGGTAAAACAATGCATATAGCCTCTTCAAATATCTTGTAAGTTTGAACACTTAAAAGATGCCACAAAGCATGACAGCATTATAAGACTGTGACAGAGAATGCACTTTTCTAGGATCCTTATTTAGGTCCTTTACAACCAAATTGTGCACCTTGTCTTCTTAGCATTGAAAACACTGGTAAATAAATTCCCATTATGCATAAAAGAGGAATCCATCATTCCATACTATCCATTAGGAAGGTTGGCAATGAGATTTCAACAATGAAACAGTGACACACTATTTTACAGTCTGATTACACCTTTGCTTCTTGCATCCAACCAAGTCATGAGAGAAACAAGGATGGTAAAATGCAATGATAACCCTTTCCAACTCAATTCTTCTTCAACATTTCAAAGTACAGTGCTATGAATAGAAAAGTACCATTCAAACAACTTTAAGAATACCCAAGCCAAGTTGTCCACTTCACATACTTGCCATGGGCTTACAAACACTTGTGCATTGCTAGAAAAGGAAAATAGATGTATGATATAGTATGTACAAAGAGTCCAACAAATTTCCTCAAAGCCATGGATGAATAGACTTTGAAGAAACTAGTTGGACCATGAATGACCTTCCATTGGAACCATAAAACAATGCCTTTCTTAAGAGTACTTCAAACAAAACTTGTTCCAATCACCAAAAAAAAAAAAAAAAGATCAAAAATCACTACTCAAACATCAAAGGAGATCACACCAATGAAAAATAGGAGTAGTATGGACTCATGAAGCCATGGTACGGACTGTACTCTCAAAAGTGCAGGAAACTAGTTAAAACTCACAAAAACAAGAGCAAAATAAGTATTTCTTTTACTTTTCCAACATGACCCACCCATACAATGATGGGATCATGGTTTTTATAGATGTGCCAACTTATTGAAGCCCTTGTACGGACAGGTACAGGCTAGAACTAACCAAAACCACCAAAAATCACTTTTTTGCACTTTTTGACAACTTTTTTGACAACTTTTGTTGCTCAAAAGTTGCATTTTGACTCCCGGTGACTTGGCACTCAAACCAATGACTCAAAATCATTAGAAACACTAAATAAACATGCACCAATGTCTTTCAAGGCTTTACAACATAAAAAATTCAAAAAATGCTCATTTGGACCCAAAATTGACAGTTTTTGGCCCACTGAGGAAAAACCAAAAATCTTGGAAACTCTTATACAAGAAAGGAGTTCCAAACCTTATTACACCACAAAACAAACCTATTAAACCTACTAGAAGCATAAAATAAACACACATTCTTAATTTGCAACAAAATGCTATACCTGCTAGGATTTGAGCATTCAGGTGTTCAGGTGCTCCTGCACCATACTCCCCTAAGGACAAAGAAGTCATGTGACTCCTTTGAGCAGTAAAGAAAGAGGAATTCCAGCTTTGAGAAAGTCACTTTCAGGTATCCATGTGGCTTCAGAAGCTGGTTTATCCTTCCACTTCATGAGATGCTCCATGTAGGTGTGGTTTCTTGTCTTTTTGATGATTCTTGAATCTAGTACCTGTTGAGGAATGAGAGTAGAAGAAGAGGGGAGAGAAAGATCAGAAAGGGAATGAGAAAGATCTGAAACTCTTTTTGATTCTAATGGTAGCTCCCCTTTGAATGGCACCAAATCTGCAACATTGAAAATAGGAGACATAGAAACTTCATTAGGCAAATCAACTTTGTAAGCATTATGGCCATACTTAGCCAAGATTTTGCAAGGTCCTACTCTTCTCATTTGCAACTTAGTAGGCACTGCTTTCTGTAACCGTGACTTTTTGAGATGGACCATCACATAATCACCCACTGAAAATTGAACATCTCTTTTTGAAGCATCAACTCTCTCCTTAACTTTTTGAGTAGTTTCCTGTAAAGACTTCTGTACCTGCTCATGAATTTCTTTCATAGACTGTGCCATATCTTTTGCTGTACCACTCACATGCTGCAAATTAGTTACATCATTTAACTCAAAAGCACCTCTAGGATGCATTCCATAAACAATCTAAAATGGGCTCTTACTAGTGGATCTGTTTACACTGTCATTGTATGCAAACTCTGCCTGATGGATGAGCTGATCCCAACTTTGCCCATATTCTCTGGTAAGACATCTGAGTAGGTTACCCAATGTTCTATTCACTACTTCTATTTGGCCATCTGTCTGTGGATGACAAGCTGAGCCAAAAGACAAGTTAGTACCCAATTTCTTCCATAAAGTTTTCCAAAAATGACCCAAAAACTTAGCATCTCTATCAGATACAATACTGGATGGCAAACCATGAATTCTTACAACTTCCTTAAAGAAAAGAAAAGCAATATGACTAGCATCATTAGTAGTTTTGCAAGGTATGAAATGTGCCATTTTACTGAATTTGTCAACAACCACAAAAATACTATCACACCCTACTTTAGTTCTGGGCAAACCTACCACAAAATCCATACTGATGCAATCCCAAGGCCTAGAAGGTAGGGGAAGAGGCTGATACAAACCAACATTAGTGCTAGTACCCTTGGCTTTCTGACATACCATGCATTGCTCAACATATTTCCTGACATCTGCCTGCATCTTAGGCCAAAAATAGTGCCTCTGAACTAATTCCAAAGTCTTATTAAGACCAAAGTGACCACTCAAGCAACCATTGTGCTTTTCCTGTATCAGATTCTCCCTCATTGAACCTTTTGGCACACACAGTTGTCCACCCTTGAATAACGATCCATTCTGCAAAGTATAGTCAGCATATTCACTATGAAAAGTATTCTGAAAATCTTGACAAACCTTGTAAATATCAACAAAATCAGAATCATGTGGATATAAATCCTTAAAACATTCTATACCAATGCTTCTAATCTGAATTTCTTGAACAGTAAGTAACCTCCTACTCAATGCATCAGCTACTTTATTGCACTGTCCTTTCTTATGCTTCAAAGTAAAGGTATATGCTTGCAAATACTCTACCCATTTAACATGTCTGTGACTAAGCTTATCCTATGAATTGAGAAAACTACGTGCCTAGTTGTCAGTGTAAACCACAAATTCTTTAGGAAGAAGATAATGCCTCCATTTCCTAAGTGCCTGAACCAAAGCATACATTTCAAGATCATATGAAGAATATTTCTTCTTAGCATCATTAAGCTTTTCACTGAAAAATGCAACAGGCCTATTATCCTAACTCAAAATAGCACCAATAGCAATGTTACTTGCATCACACTCTAAGGTAAACAATTTGTCAAAACTAGGTAGGGTCAACACTGGTTGAGTAGCAACTCTGACTTTTAGCAATTCAAATCCCTTGTTGGCTGCTTCTGTCCACTGAAATTTCACTTTCACACCACCCTTAACGGTTTCCAACATAGGTGCACATATTTCACTGAAACCTCTAATAAATTTCCTATAAAATTGAGCAAGTCCATGAAAACTCCTGACATCACTAGCATTCTTAGGGGTTGGCCAATTAACTATGGCTTCTACCTTACTTGGATCCATCTTCAAATCACCCCCTAAAACAACAAAACCCAAATAGACCAGCTCCTACTTAAGGAAATCACATTTCTCTAGATTGATAGTAAGTTGTTCATCATTCAATCTTTGTAAGACAATCTGCAAATGTTGGAGGTGTTCTTCCTTGGTTTTACTAAAAAATAAGATGTCATCAAGGTACACAACTACAAACCTGCCTATGAAGTCATGTAACACCTCATTCATCAATCTCATAAATGTACTGGGTGCATTTGTTAACCCAAATGGCATGACTAGCCATTCATACAACCCCTCATTTGTCTTGAAAGTTGGTTTCCATTCATCCCCCTCTTTGATGCGGATTTGATGATAACCACTTTTTAGGTCTATATTATTGAAATATTTTGCTCCCCCTAAACAATCCATAAGATCTTCTATCTTAGGGATGGGAAATCTATACCTGGTTGTGATCCTGTTTATTGCTCTTGAATCTATACAAAGTCTCCAAGCCCCACCTTTCTTAGGTGCTAACACTGTGGGTAGCGCACATGGACTAATACTTTTTCTAATCAATCCTTGGTCTAAGAGCTCTTGGATTTGTCTTACCACTTCTTGATTTTGTTCAGGTGTCATTTTGTAAGCAGCTTTGTTTGGTAAGGATGCACTTGGGATGAAGTCTATCTGGTGGCTAATGGCTCTCTGAGGAGGTAGAGAGGTTGGTTGACCATCACTAACAATTGACTTAAACTGATCTAGAAGTTGCTGCACCTCATATGGGATTTCTACCTTCTTTTCTTTCTTTTCATCAATTGATTTAGTTACCAATGCAAAACCTATATCATCACCTTCTTTTAGGGTATGAATGAACTCCTTTTCACCAACTAACAAAGTGTTAGGAACTTGTGGTTTGCTGCCCTCACTTTCTTCATTAAGGGACTGAATTTTATAGTTGATACCATTCTTGAAAAATGAGTATGAGTTCTTTTCACCATCATATTGTGGTTTCCAGTCAAATTGCTAAGGTCTTCCTAAAAGCAAATGACAAGCATCCATAGGTAGTATATCACACAAAATCTTATCTTGGTACTCACCTATGTTAAACTCTACCCATGTTTGTTCACTCACCAATACATGTTGCCCTTTTTCCAACCATGTGACCTTGTAGGGCTCATTGTGCTGTATCCTAGGTAGTTGAAGTTTTGTAGCAGCTTCTTCTGATATGATGTTGTTAGTTGATCCTGAGTCAATGATAACTTTGCACACCTTTCCTTGGATCTTACATTTGATCCTGAAAAGAGCTTTCCTTTGAGACATATCTTTCTGAGATGGCTCTTTCATGAGGATCCTCCTGATCATGAGGTTTTCCCCTTCTTCTGATGGTAGACACCTTTGATTTGGTGTGGTTTCCTCTTGCACAAAATGGACTCTCTTATCACCTCCTTGAGATGAACTTGGCTTCTCTGGGCATCTATATGCTGGATGGCCTAGTTTCTGATAGTTATAACACTTCATGGTGGAGAAGTATGAACCTCTTCCAGGTCCATTAGATCTACCCCTTCCTAGGTTGCGTGATCCCCTACCCCTATAGTTGGGTTTTCTCTGAGAATCCCCGCTTTGCTCAATAAGCTTAGACTCTCCCTGGGACCTATGATCTGTGTTTCTTCCCCCAAAACTGCCTCTATGACTGCCTCTATTTCCTCTGCCTCTGCCTCTACCATTCTGTTCTTGTTTCTTCTTGTTTCTCTCTTCTACCTTCAGTGCTAGTTGATAACACTTTTTTAATGTGTTAGGACACCATAGGCTTAACTCTTCCTGAATATTCCATCTTAACCCATTAAGATACCTAGCTACTCTGACATTTTCATCTTCTTGTACCTTAGATCTAAGGCATAGTTTTTGGAATTCTTCAGTGTAACTACTGACATCTAGGTCTTTCTATCTCAAGTTTTGTCTCTTCCAATGTAACTAGATTTCATAATCTTCAGGAATGTAGGTGTCTTTGATTTTAGTTACCATTGCCTTCTAGGTGGCTATGGGTTTCTCTCCCTCTTTCACCCTTTCCTCTTGGATGAACTTCCACCAAGTTAAGGCTACCCCTCTCATTCTGGATTTGGCTACCTTCACTTTCTGTGCTTTAGTAATTCCATCACATTCAAAGTGATTCTCTAGACCCTCTATCCACTCCATTAGTGCTTTTGGTTCCATCTTGCCACTGAAAAGGGACACTCCATCTAGGGCCTTTCCACTCAAAGCTTTCAAAGCTTGTAAAAAGGTTTCTTGTTCTCTATCCAAGATTGGATCTAGTTCTGGGACTTCTTCCTCTAAGGTTTCCTTCTTATCTTCAGCATTTTCTACTCTCTCACTGACTTCTTCAGTCTTGACTTCTACTTGGTTCAACTTTTCTTCAAGTTGTTGTAATCTTTCCCTAAGGAGTCTATTTTCTTCAACCTGATCCTCCATCCTCTTTGCTAACTCTGCATTGGTCACCATGTTGTTGGTGTTGTCTCCCACTGAATCACTACCTGACATGTGCTAATCTCTCAACCCAAATCTAAATTGGCTCTAATACCACTATGATGAGGAGGTAGAGAGGAAGTTGGTCTTCTTATGAGGTTGGTGGACTTTTGTTTTCAATGTGCTTCCCAAATCAATCCCTAGGCACAAATGGGATTCTTCTAAACCTTTCTCCTATCTCCTCCTCTCTATTCAACACTGCTTGCACCCTATTGTATTGCACATCACTCCTCCTTACCTTCCATGCTAAGGCATTCAAATCTGAAATGAGGTCCTCTTGTGTGTCACTAAAAATGAACAAGTTTGGTTGTCCAACTGGCTGAATCTCCTCTCTTCCAGGAATGGGCAACTATTGGAGAACCATGGTTTACCTAACCTTGTTTGCACCTTTTAAGGATTTAAATCATATTAATATGTTGGATGAGCATCTGGATAGGTTTGCAAAGTCTGATGACTGTCCCTCACCTTTTCAAGAGTGAAAATATCCAAGTTGGATGCAATGAGCGTTGTTCTACTCAAGGCAACTTCTAGGTTGAAAAGATCATCTTGATCAAATGAATTCATGGCATTCTATGGAACTTGTAGTAGGGTGTCTCAGGTCTTAACTTATCAATTTTGATGGTTTGAAACAATCATTAACTTCTCCTTCCTTACCGATTTCATGAAATTGTCAAATTAGCCCTAAAAAGGCTACTAGGATTAGCCCTAGTTTTTAGTGAAAATTGTTCACCCTGCTCAATCTGCTAAACTGCATGGAAAACCCTTGGAGATGTGGTCAATTAATGATGAAAAATCAAGGATTTTTGCTATGGCAAGTACTGTACGGACTATTTGAGGACTGTCCCACAAAATAGGCACTTTTCAAGGGTTTTTGAGGGTTTTAGTGAGGGTTTGCAATTTAAAGGCCTTCTCCATGATACTAGACCCAATTAAATTTTTCAAACATTGCTATGACATATACCAAACACTCCCAAGGATTCAAACCCTATCTTAGAATACTGTCATTATGTCAAACAAATGCCATACTGCTGCTTTTACACAGAAATAACAGTCTAGAGGACTGAGACAACAATTTTTTTTTTCAAGGTTTTGCATACATTTTCAACATTGGTAAACCAAATACAATGAAAGTCTTTCAAATATAGATGCAACAATGACTTGACATAAGTTGGAACAACCTTCAAAACACATAGGAAAGGATTTTTGATAACTGTTGTTCACTCACCCGCCATCACTGCACTTTGATAGTATTAAGACTAATACAACTTTCATTCTTTGTTTTGATTACTTCTTCACTCTGTCCCTGGCCTGCAAAGAGATGTTAATGGCAAGGTAAAACAATGCATATAGCCTCTTCAAAGATCTTGTAAGTTTGAACACTTAAAAGATGCCACAAAGCATGACAGCATTATAAGACTGTGACAGAGAATACACTTTTCTAGGATCCTTATTTAGGTCCTTTACAACCAAATTGTGCACCTTGTCTTCTTATCATTGAAAACACTTGTAAATACATTCCCATGATGCATAAAAGAGGAATCCATCATTCCATACTATCCATTAGGAAGGTTGGCAATGAGATTTCAACAATGAAATAGTGACACACTGTTTTACAGTCTGATTACACCTTTGCTTCTTGCATCCAACCAAGTCATGAGAGAGACAAGGATGGTAAAATGCAATGATAACCCTTGCCAACTCAATTCTTCTTCAACATTTCAAAGTACAGTGCTATGAACAGCAAAGTACCATTCAAACAACTTTAAGAATACCCAAGCCAAGTTGTCCACTTCACATACTTGCCATGGGCTTACAAACACTTGTGCATTGCTAGAAAAGGAAAATAGATGTATGATACAGTATGTACAAAGGGTCCAACAAATTTCCTCAAAGCCATGGATGAATAGACTTTGAAGAAACTAGTTGGACCATGAATGACCTTCCATTGGAACCACAAAACAATGTCTTTCTTAAGAGTACTTCAAACAAAACTTGTTCCAATCACCAAAAAAAAAAAAAAAAAAAGATTAGAAATCACTACTCAAACATCAAAGGAGATCATACCAATGAAAAACAGGGGTAGTACGGACTCATGAAGCCATGGTACGGACTGTACTCTCAAAAGTGCAAGAAACTAGTTAACACTCACAAAAACAAGAGCAAAATAAGTATTTCTTTTACTTTTCCAACATGACCCACCCATACAATGATGGGAACATGGTTTTTATACATGTGCCAACTTATTGAAGCCCTTGTATGGATAGGTACAGGCTAGAACTAACCAAAACCACCAAAAATCACTTTTTTGCACTTTTTGACAACTTTTGACAACTTTTGTTGCTCAAAAGTTGCATTTTGACTTCCGGTGACTTGGCACTCAAAACAATGACTCAAAATCATTATAAACACTAAATAAACATGCTCCAATGACTTTCAAGGCTTTACAACATCCAAAATTCAAAAAATGCTCATTTGGACCCAAAATTGATAGTTTTTGGCCCACTAAGCAAAAACCAAAAATCTTGGAAACTCTTAAACAAAAAATGTGTTCCAAACCTTATTACACCACAAAACAAACCTATTAAACCTACTAGAAGCATAAAATAAACACACATGCTTAATTTGCAACAAAATACTATACCTGCTAGGATTTGAGCATTCAGGTGCTCAGGTGCTCCTGCACCAAATATCTTAGGAATATTCCCTCATCATATTTTGCATGAAACTTGCTCTGGTGTTCACTCCTCTTGATATAGCACTTTCTACCAAACACTCTAAAGTAGCTTACCACAGGAGTCTTATTGGTCCAATACTCATAAGGTGTTTTATCCTTACCTTTCTTGATGAGTACCCAGTTCATAGTGTAGACTGTAGTGCTCACCGCTTCTCTCCAAAAAGTGTGAGCAACCTTTCCTTGAATCAGCATTGTTTTGGCTGCTTCAACTACAATCCGATTGTTCCTTTCTACTAGGCCATTCTGCTATGGAGTCTGGGGAGCAGACAGTTGCCTCTTGATGCCATTTTCTTCACAGTACTTATTGAACTCACTAGAAGTGAACTCACCTCCTTGGTCAGTTCTAAGGCATTTGATTCTCTTACCACTTTCTTTTTCGACAAGTTCTCTGAAGGCCTTAAACTTTCCAAAAGCTTCAGACTTGTCTTTCAAGAATGTGACCCACATCATTCTTGAGAAATCATCAGTAAGAATCATAAAGTACCTATCTCCCTAAACACTCTTAGTTTTCATAGGACCACACAAATCAGTATGCACAAGATCAAGTAAATTTTCTGCTGTGAAAGATTTACCTTTGAAAGTTGAAGAAGATATTTTCCCCAGTTGACATTCTCTACATAGAGGATTCTCCAATTTGCTCAGCACATGCAATACTCTAACTACCTTGATCTTACTGGCCTTCACAATGTTATCAAAATTAACATGGCAGAGTCTCCTATGCCATATCCAACTGTCATCAAACTTGGCCATTAGACATTGACTGATATTTGCATTTAACTAAAATAAGTTACCTTTGGTCCGCATACCAGTGGCCATCAATTCACCACTCTTTCCTTTTATTTTGCACACTCCATCTTTGAATTCCAAAGTGAGTCCATTATCATTCAGCTGAGCAATACTCAGAAGGTTATGCCTAGGACCTTCTACTCAATACACATTATCAGCACTATTTTTCCATTTAAAGAGATGGACCCTTTGCCTTTTACCATACAAGGTGCATCATTACCAAATTGGACTACACCTCCATCATAGTCTTCCAGAGATAGAAACTTTCTCCGGTCACCAGTCATGTGGTGAGAACAACCACTATCAATAATCCACTCATTAGAATTATCAAAGCGGGCGACAAGAGCCTTCTTGTCTGACACATCTTCCTTGACAGCTATAAATACTATGTCTTCAATTTCTTCATCTTCTGATTCATCATCAGTGACACCTTCATTAACTGCAACAAGACAGTTTCTCCTATTCTTTCCTTTTTACTTTTTGAACCTCTCCGATTTGTCCTTATTATCACCATTAGGATAGTTTACAGTAATGTGTCCAATCCTATTGCAAGAAAAGCATTTCAAAGGGAGCTTACATCTATATTTACTAGTTCCCTTGGGAAGTATCTTGGCTAGAAGAGCTTCAAATTCCACCAGGATCTCCTCATCATCCATGTCTTTACTTTGTCTTGGTTCACAACTGGTACTTACTTCTTTACCCTTTCTGGATAGTGCAGTAGATGCTTTAAAAGCTAAATCAGTCTTCTGAACACTGCCATCATAACTATTTAGCTCATATGCAGTCAACTTAGCAATGATAGAATCAACGGACACCTTTGTCTTGTCAATAGATCTCAACTCTTAAATAGTGGCAACCCTTATTTCATAGGCCGGTAATAAGGTTCTCAAAACTTTGCTAACAATGGTGGAATCATCCATTGTACCTCCTGCACTCTTGATGCCTCCAACAACAGTTTTAATCCTTATCCCATATTATTGAATAGTCTCTCCTTCAACCATCCACATATCTTCCAACTTTCCTCTAAGGCTTTCTTCCTTAGCTTGCTTCACATGCTCATCACCGCCATAGATAGACTTCAGAGTATCCCATACATCTTTGGGATTTTCTTTTTCATGAACATCTATAAACTCAACATCAGATAGACTGCTGATAAGAGCTTCCATTACTTGCCCGTTCTCCTAAATTTCTCTTCTTTGATCATCAGTGAGAGTACCGGTAGGGACAATATAAGTATTCTCAACATATCTCCAGTGTTGACCACCCATGCTTTTAATGTATATCTTCATTATGTCCTTCCATATCTTAAAGTTATCTCTGTTGAACTTAGGACCTTCCCTCTTTATCATTAGAATAGGATCTTTACCTCAAGTGGTTAAGCTTACAACACAGAGGACTTGGAGGATGCTCTGATACCAATTGATGAATAATGATGAATAGTAAATAGTCAACAGATACTGAGAGGGGGGGTGCATCAATATAGACAAAAACTTCCTTAAACCACTTTGACTGCAAAGACTGTACTAACTGGTCAACAATATCACCGATCTAAAACAAGGCACTACCGATAAAACATAGCATGACTGTGAAAAACATAAACTAGTAACACTTAGATCTTCACCACACCTAATATCTCCTTTCCACTTCACCCATATGCATAAACAAGTAATACATCAGAAATATAAAGACCACTGGTTCAACATGCTTTACCACTTAACAGAAAACACTAATCATCACATGAAAAAGAATCACATATGACACACTGATTTTTCATGTAGAAACCCAACTGGGAAAAACCACGGTGGGGATGAATACCCACAAGTTGTTCTTTGAACTCTTTTGAAGTCTGCTCTGTTAAGAGCCTAATCTAGTTAAGGACTTTACAATAGGTTCTGCTAGGAACCGATCTTGCTAGGGATCACTCGGTTAAGGGATGGCTAAATACCCGGTTAAAGGTTACCTCACAAGAGGATTTGAAGAACTCATTGATTTGAGTCACCCTGTTAAATGATTTACACAGACTTGAAATGCATCAACAGGAAACCCTGAAGCTGAGACTACCAAGCGGTAGTCATATCAAATGTAACCCTGATACCAGTTCATATTCCAACATACCGGTTCACCATTTCAAATATACCGGTTCACATCATCAACATACCGCTTCACTTTTTCACATATATCGGTTCACATCATCATACCACTTCACTTGCCAATTTGCTTACTTCAATATATCGGTTCATACTTCAACATATTGACATCAATGACAACATACAATATCATCATGTCATCAAACTCTGCACATATGCCAACAATGATGATATTGTATGTTGTCATTGATGTCAATATGATGAAGTATGAACCGGTATATTGAAGAAAGAAAACTGGCAAGAGAACCGGTATGATGGTATGAAGAGAATCGGTATGATGATGTGAACCAGTATTTGCGAAATGGTGAACTGGTATGTTGGAATGTGAACTGGTATCGGGGTTTCATTTGATATGACTATCGGTTGGTAGTCTCAACTTCAAGGTTTCTAGTTGATGCAGTTCAAGTCTGTGTGATTCGACCGATGACATCCTGTGATGGGTTAGCATTGAAATGAAGATCAGATCATGTTGCCACGTTAGCCTTGTGCACGTGAAGAATTTCCTTTCAGATCTTGCATGAATAAGATTGATCCTATCTACCTTGGGAATGTGCGAAGTCTTGGTAAACAATGGAGAGCACATGATGGGTTATCAACGTCTAGAAGCAGCAAAGAACGGACGATGGAGAACGTCTTGAGATTTTTTCAAGATTGTTTCACTCTATGCAATGTGATTGAATGGTCAGGATTGGACCGACTGTATTGTTAACCTAGATGTTTAGGGTTTAGGGTTTATGCCACCAACCTATCTATTTCCTATAAGGTTGATGATGATTTGCATTGTGAAGTTGGTTGGCAAATGTTATGTGTGTATCTAGGTAAAGATGTTAGAGTATTCGGGTATTTACTTGATTAATTAAACATTCTTTGTTTAATTATTTAAGTTCCCTTTATCTCTTTTACATTTAAGCTAACTTTAGGTGCATATAATTAATTGTTTTAATTAATTATTATGTGCAAACCTATGTTTTCCCTTTTTAGGGTTTCTTGACCTATTAAAGGTTGAGTTCTTTCTTTTCATTGTAAGAATCACATTACATATTTTTGTGAATATTGAGCTCTCTCTTTTTGAGCATATTCTCTGTGTTTTGTATGTTCTTCAGATTTTGCTTCATTGCTTCTCCTTGTAACAAGTTATTCGGCTTGCAAAAGATCTTCAAGCTCCTATGGTGTTGTATTTTCTCAACTCCTATATGGTATCAGAGCTCAAATCTGCAGCTGCCTGTTCTTGTTTTGAGAATTTTTGCTTTGGAAGCAGATCTGGGGTTTCAGGAATTTTTTTGTGTACCTAGGGTTTGAGCTTTTTTTTTTGAGCACTTTGGGCCTAAACGGACCTCACCATCGTGCTCAGAAGGCCCGAAAACCCCTATGGTCATATAAAATTTGACCTATTTTGGTTCCTGAGCCTCTGGGATGTTAGAGTATTCAGATATTTACTTGATGAATTAAACATTCTTTGTTTAATTATTTAAGTTCCCTTTATCTCTTTTACATTTAAGCTAACTTTAGGTGCATATAATTAATTGTTTTAATTAATTATTATGTGCAAACCTAGGTTTTCCCTTTTTAGGGTTTCTTGACCTATTAAAGGTTGAGTTCTTTCTTTTCATTGTAAGAATCACATTACATATTTTTGTGAATATTGAGCTCTCTCTTTTTGAGCATATTCTCTGTGTTTTGTATGTTCTTCAGATTTTGTTTCATTGCTTCTCCTTGTAACAGGTTATTCGGCTTGCAGAAGATCTTCAAGCTCCTGTGGTGTTGTATTTTCTCAACTCCTATATGGTATCAGAGCGTTGATCTGCAGCTGCCTGTTCTTGTTTTGAGATTTTTGGCTTTGGAAGCAGATCTGGGGTTTCAGGAATTTTTTTGTGTACCTAGGGTTTGAGCTTTTTTTTTTAGCACTTTGGGCCTAAACGAACCTCACCATCATGCTCAGAAGGCCCGAAAACCCCTATGGTCATATAAAATTTGACCTATTTTGGTTCCTGAGCCTCTAAGAGCAATTTTTTTCTCTGATCCAAGCCACACGGCCCTGGCATGCAGATCGAGAAAAAAATTTCAAAAAAAATAAAAAATTTGCCTTTTTACGGCATGCAGGCCAAATTTTTCTTTTAAAAAGAATCTTTCCAAAAAAGAAAAAAACAATTTTAGGGGTTCCCACGGTACGCAGGGTACCGTGGGACCCCTGCAGGTGTCAGTATGGCCCTGCCGCTGCCTGCCTTCGGGCCCCGTGCCGCCGTTTACCGGCGCTTCCACCGGCTGCTGCATGTCGCCGCTCCGGCCCCCGCCGGCTTGTCTCCGTCGGCCACAACGTCTGCCCACGCGCCGCCGCCAACCAAGCTCTCGCCGCAAGCCTCCTACTCCGGCTCTGGAAATGCCGCCGCCGGCCAGTCTCCACCGGCCGCCGGTTGCCAGGCCCGCCACCGCCGGTCTCCCCACCTGGCTCCGCCCGCTCCGAGCTCAGCCCTAGCCCGCCACCTCTACCCGGCCTATTTCCTAGCTGGCCACAGCTCTGCCACCAGGTCGCCACCTGGCCACCGCTCTGCTACCGGGCCGCCACTCGGCCACCACCGGAACACCAACAAGCCACCAGAACCCCTTTTTTGGGCTTTTTAAGGGAGGGTTTGGTTTTTTGGCCCTATCTTGGGCATACGGAGTCGGATTTTGGCGAACAAATAGGCGTCGAAAAGCTGGTTCCGAGGCCGAACTCATGGTGTTGGTAATTTATTCCAATTTTTCTATTTGACTATATTTTTTTTACAGTCAAAGTGAGGTCTCTTTTTTGCACTCCGGGAGACGTAGAATGAGCATCTGACCTCCGTTTTTCAAAAACTTTATATTTTCGGAAAGCGCGTTCTGTATAATTTCCAGAAATATGAGTTTTTTTTTCCAAATTCTGCTCCATGCATATTTTATTCCATTTTTTACTTTTCAGCACTCTGGTGGATATCGTGGTTGTTTCAGGTCCTGGGATCTCTTTTCTGAGTAGGGTGTCTCTGTTTTGATTCTCGTTTCTATTTCCAGTCTTCTTATCATTTTAGCTTGTAATTATGCAAACACACTGAGATAAAGTGCCATCATGCATTGTTTACTTGGAATCTTGCATATCTTGTGTCTCGTTGTACATGCACTGTTGATCAAGTGCCATGAGGGGGTTGATGTTTGCCTTTGTTTGCCATCTTCCTTTGTCAAGTGAGTGTTCCTTCCACGAAATTTGCCTCATGATGATGTGTCTCGGCACCTTTGATGTTCTTGGTTCTTCGTCATGTAGTTGTTTTTGGCTATCCTTTTCAGTGTTCCTGTCCCTCTCCCACTTCTGCATTATGGGGAGGTTTATCCTGTTGGTTCTAATGCTTCCATGGTTCGATTGATCAGCTCTTCAGGCTTTGGTTTCTCATGCCATCTGTATCTTTGATTTCAGTTGTTTTGCCTTGTTTGCCTCCTGATTCGAGTAGTGTCATTTGAGGGCACTCATGTAGATTATAGTCTTCTCTACCTGGTCATGTTCTAGTTTAGTGGATGTTCTTCAGATCAGCAGTTATTCTTCGACAGAGTTTGCATGTTCTTCATGCTTCAGTGGTGTTCTTTTATCTCTTTTTGGAGAGGAGTTTTTTCCCACTGGGTTTTCTCCTTTGTCTCCGTTTCATAGAGATTTCATTGTATTTGGGTACCTGATCAGGCCTTGTTGCCGGGACCCATCTTTATTGCTTTCAGTAGCTGTTCTAGGTTTTAGCTTCTCCCTAAGTCTAGCTTAAGGGGGGGTGTTAGAGTATTCGGGTATTTACTTGATTAATTAAACATTCTTTGTTTAATTATTTAAGTTCCCTTTATCTCTTTTACATTTAAGCTAACTTTAGGTGCATATAATTAATTGTTTTAATTAATTATTATGTGCAAACCTAGGTTTTCCCTTTTTAGGGTTTCTTGACCTATTAAAGGTTGAGT